>NW_025541633.1:80000-105797 GCF_017591435.1 Portunus trituberculatus
CAAGGCTGTCACCAAGTACACCTCCTCCAAGTAAACTGACTGTCAGTCAGCTAGAAGGGGGGAAAGAAGAAAAAAGAGCAACTGCTGTCTCAGACAGTATTCAAACCCTACCCGGCTCCATAGGAGCCACACCTGAATCCAAAAAAAAAGGAGACACAATATAGACAAGTGTGGATGGTGGTCGCCGCTGGTGCACCAGAGCCGGATGGATGGATGGATATGGATGAGCTAGATGGCTGGCTCGTCATTAATGAGGCTCGCAACCGGGTCAGAGCAAAGAGATCCATCATCCACTGCACAACAGCAGCACCCGTAGTAGTAGTAGTATGATGATGGTGATGATTAAGCGTACGTACGATACTAATCACGGCAGGCAGGCTTTGGAGGGTGGGTGCATTCATGCTCTTCTTCTTCTTCTTGATTAATGATGATGCCTCCTATTTCAGTAACATAACGTTTTTCATCACACAAAGCTCAGGAAGCACACATTTATTATAGCTTGTAACATGAATCTTCGCTTTTTTTTTTTTTTTTTTTTTTATTTCTTTCTTTCTTTTCTTGACTGAATTGCAGTGAATCAATCAATCAATATATCTACAAATCAGACTGGAGGGAAAGCAGTCATTCTCCATCGGCCACCGACATACTACTGATCAGAAACATGCACATGGAATATCGGATCCTAGACACAGAGAGGAAGGTTGAAAAAAAAAAAAAAAAAAGAGAGAGAGAGAGAGAGAGAGAGAGAGAGAGAGAGAGAGAGAGAGAGAGAGAGAGAGAGAGAGAGAGAGAGAGAGAGAGAGAGAGAGAGAGAGAGAGAGAGAGAGAGAGAGAGAGAGAGAGAGAGAGAGAGAGAGAGAGAAAAAAAAAAAGTCTTCTAATCTAATCAGGGAAATCGCTCGATCAAAGCCAACCCATTCATGGTCTATGTAATATTATTCTCTTTAGATAAAGCACCTTTGGCCCTGAAGAGGGCCTAGATATTGTTTGTTGTTGCTTGCTTGCCTTGGATGACACACTTATTAGGCACGCTCGCCACGGATTCGACGAGCCAGCTGGATGTCCTTGGGCATGATAGTGACACGCTTGGCGTGGATGGCGCACAGGTTAGTGTCTTCAAAGAGACCCACGAGATAAGCCTCGGAAGCTTCCTGGAGGGCCATGACAGCGGAGGACTGGAAGCGGAGGTCAGTCTTGAAATCCTGGGCAATTTCACGCACCAAGCGCTGGAAAGGCAGCTTCCTGATAAGCAGTTCGGTGCTCTTCTGATAACGGCGGATCTCACGGAGGGCCACGGTTCCTGGCCTGTAACGGTGGGGCTTCTTGACACCTCCAGTGGCAGGAGCAGATTTGCGAGCTGCCTTCGTGGCAAGCTGCTTGCGGGGCGCCTTGCCACCGGTGAAAATCCTAATATATACACAGACACACTTTAGCAACTACGATCCAAAAAAAAAAAAAACATTATATTTTACATACAAAGAATATGATTTCTCAAATATACCTGAATGACATCAGCAAAGCAACCATTTTAGATTCTAAGGTCAAATTAGGATGGATGGATGATGTAAAGATAGCAATCGATCATTTCATTCACCAAATACCCACTGCAACATGGCCAAGACAAATTGTTAATCAGATTATTATAGTGTGAAGATCACTTAGACGTTGCCATTTTTGGGAATTTCCCGGCCTGCGGCGTTGCTGGGCAAATTAAGGGATTAGAGCCTATGTGTCAATGATAACCTTGCTCCCCACACACCATGGATTAACACGGTCACTTTGACCTGTGACCTCACTCGGTCACCCAGAAGGATGTGACAACGCTCGGAGGAAACGTTGTCAAGCATTGTTGTTGCGTTTGCAAAACCAATGCAAAATTTATTTAAAAATAAACACAAATTCCTCTAACTTGCCTCTTTAGAGCATCACAATGTATATGTACTACAACACCATTCAGTTAAAAAGTATTAAGTACCTGACTTGGGGCGCGTATTGGTACACGTGTGACAGCGCCGCAGGCAGGAAAAACGCCAACGCCTAAGTGATCTTCATAAAAATGGTCAGACTATAGTGTGCGTATTTATTAGCGTGTCGTGTGTCACGGTTAGTCTGACGGCTTGCGTCTTTCCTCCTCCCACAGCCGCTGCAGTGACTTTCTATATATATTTTTTTTTTTTTTTTTTTTCCTTCTTCTTCAGACTTCAATGGTTAATATCCAAGCTCGACAGAGCACAGCACACGTCCGTGCAGGTGGTCATTCTTATCCCCTTCCCCCGGCACCAAGCTAGGCTAGCGGTTCGATGCAATTTCTCTATAGGAGAGAAAAAAAATGTCAGACACCAACCGCTGCTACAGGTGCTGTTTGTTTGTTTGTTTGTTAAGCTTCCGCCCATTAGTGGCGCAGGCAATTTTATTTCTTTATAGTGGTACCCATACAAGGAGGGAGGGTCCATATCAACACCGAAGCGCATCATCATCATCATCATCATCATCATCTTTGGTGTAGCCACCTAGATAGAACCTGGGTACCGCGGTGACATGTAGGTAGGTAGGTACCTTTCATTAAATCCCCCTCGCCGACTGACATACCTTCAAAACGGTGTGTGGTGTGATTCTTTCGAGCCGACGCGTGAACGTCTGTCTGTCTGCCCGATCCCACGTCCACCACCTTATCCACTATGGTCTGACCGCTTACTTGTATGGAGATCTTTTAGGTTTTTTTTTTTTTTTTTTTTGTTCCTGCCGGGAATTTTCCGGCCTGCAGCGCTGTCACACTCCAATACGCACACCTTAAAGAAAAAAAAAAAAAAAAAAAGTTGGAGAGTTTCTGTTTATCTTTAAATATATTTTGCATTGTTTTTGCAAACAAACACAGCAATACTTGACATCGTTTGATCCGCGCGCCCTCCCCTCTCGGGGATGACCGCCGAGTGAGATCACAGGTCAAAGTGAAAGCGTTAATCCATGGGTCACTCACTCACTCCCTCCCTGTCCCTACCTACCACCTACCAGCCAGGAGGGAAGCAAGAGAGGGGGGACACTTGCACGCACCAATACGCACCTTAAGTCAGGTAGGTACTTAATACTTGGTAATTGAACGGTGTTGTATTATATACATTGTGATGCTCTAAAAGAAAAAGAAAAGAAAAAAAAAAGAAAAAGAAAAGGCAAGTTGGAGTAAGCTTCTTGTTTATCTTTGAACATATTTCGCATTGTTTGTTTTTGCAAACACAGCAATACTTGACAACGTTTAATCCGCATCTCTTGGATGACTGCCGAGTGAGATCACAGGTCAAAGTGACCGACCGCGTTAATTGATCCCTGTCCCGCTAGCTACCTACCAGCCAGGAGGGAAGCAAGAGAGCAAGACAGAGAGGGGCGTGTGCGGGAAGCAAGGTCCTCATTGACACACGGGCCCTAATCCCATAATTTGCTCAGCGCAAGGCGTTTTTTTTTTTTTTTTTTTTTTTTTTTTTTTGCAGCGCTGCAGGCCGGAACAAAAAAAATAAAGAGAAAAAAAAATTCTACCATTAGCATTTCTATCATTCATTATCAAAAAAATATATACCATCATTATTATTAATATCATGGTTAACACTATAGTCTATTCAATTCTCTAGATGTGTCAATGTGTGGCTCCGAAGAGGAGCCGGATGTATATACTTGTTGGTGATGATATTGAGGAGGAGAGGGATTTACTTCTTCTCGGTCTTCTTGGGAAGGAGCACAGCCTGAATGTTTGGCAGCACGCCACCCTGTGCAATGGTGACCCCGGAGAGGAGCTTGTTAAGTTCCTCGTCGTTCCGGATGGCCAGCTGCAGGTGACGCGGGATGATGCGAGTCTTCTTGTTGTCGCGGGCGGCGTTGCCGGCAAGCTCGAGGACTTCGGCGGCCAGGTACTCCATGACCGCTGCAAGGTACACGGGGGCGCCAGCCCCCACTCGCTCGGCGTAGTTGCCCTTCCTCAGGAGGCGATGAATCCTGCCGACCGGGAACTGGAGTCCAGCACGGCTGGAACGGGACTTTGACTTTCCCTTCACCTTTCCTCCTTTGCCGCGTCCGGACATGGCGAGTAGTGGTGGTAGTAGGTGGGATTAACAAGTAGTAGTGGTAGTATTATTAGCAAGTAACACTCCGTCAGCTGCGGGAGCGAGTCGGTGTGTTGTGCGTTATCTGTTCTTCGGCGGGCTCGTTTCCTCTATATAAAAGGAAGATCGGATCAGCGCGTAACACGTAACGCCCAACCGGGAGGCTGGCTCTCGCGGCGACTCGCGATCCTGAGCAGGATTGCTTACATAAATGGCACTCTTCAAGTCGGGTGCAACACTCACTCTCTTCTCTTTCCAGGAGACGGACGTGTCGCTGCGTAGCTCGCCCCTTGGCTGTGAGCCTCGCTTACAGCCAATCAGCGGTCAGCTGCCCCGCCCCTCACCTTGCCCCGCAGTTCACACTTCACCGCCGGCAACGAAGGAAGAAGGATCTCCATTTTTCTCCTTGTCTGGGAGGATCTCCTCCCGGCCAATCAGCGGCTGGCTGGGCCACGCTTCTCTCTGCTGAGCTGTGAAGTGAAGCAAGTACCTCGCAGATAGGTGAGGTTAAGCACCGCCCCGGCCCGCACAAACTTGGATGGGTGACCGTCTAAGAAGGTTTTTTCCTTGCGAAGTGTGTTTTTGTCCAGTGCAGTGTTGTGTCGTTTCTTTTTGTGAAGTGCAGTGCAGTGATGCGTTTTTGCAGTGTTGTAGTGCAGTGCAGTGCAGTGCAGTGTACCAGGATCTCCATTTTTCTCCGTGTCCGGGAGGATCTCCTCCCGGCCAATCAGCGGCTGGCTGGCCCACGCTTTTCTCGCTGCTGAGCTGAGAAGTGCTGTGCTTGCCAGGATTACTTCAGTTCTTCCCCCTCCAGTGTTTTTCCGCCCCCAGTGCCCAGGATTACGCGGTCTTCCCCCTCCCAGTGTAGTGCTGTGTTTTTTCCGCCCCCAGTGCCCAGGATTACGCGGTCTGTGTCGTGTTTTTGGTGTGTGGTGTAGTGCTGTGTCGTGTTTCAGTTCTTCCCCCTCCAGTGTTTTTCCGCCCCCAGTGCCCAGGATTACGCGGTCTTCCCCCTCCCAGTGTAGTGCTGTGTTTTTCCGCCCCCAGTGCCCAGGATTACGCGGTCTGTGTCGTGTTTTTGGTGTGTGGTGTAGTGCTGTGTCGTGTTTTTGGTGTGTGGTGCAGTGCAGTGTTGTGTTTGGTGGTGCTTCTAACTCGGCCATCATGTGCTGACAGGCACTATGGGCCGAGTTAGAATTAAACATCCCCACCCCGCGGATTATGGGGTGCGGGTTAAACTAATGAACATACTTTCACCACATGTGAAAGCCACCAGAGCCATCCCTGCTAGGGATGCTATTATTGTCATCACCGCGACGGATGAGGATGCTGACGCCATCTTTCAGCATGGCATCCCCACTCAGCTCGCAGCGGAGGGATTTACACCCGTGGTTCCCCCGGGTCTGCGTGCCCAGCGCACAGTGATCTGCATGGGCCTTGATGAGCTGGTCTACGGCCACTCAGCAGAAGACATTGCCGCAGAGGTAGAAGCCCGGCACTCCTGGGCTAAAGTGGAGGATGTGTTTAAATTCCCCCGCTCCTCTACGGCCAAGATCACCTTCACGGACGCTGTTATGGCGAGGAAGGCGCTTCTGGAAGGGCTCAACCTCTTCCAGATCCACGTGGCAGGACACCAGATGAGGCAGGAGGTCTTCATCCCGCTTGTCACCTGCAACAGGTGCAATGCGGTGGAAGACCACCCAACCAGCAGCTGCCCTCATCCAGCAGGCTATATGAGGTGCTCCGAGTGTGGCAGCAAGGATCACTCATATAGAGACTGTAAAGCCTCAGAAAAGAAGTGTCTCAACTGTGGTGGGGACCACAGTTCCAGGGCAATGCGGTGCCCCGCCCGCAAGGAGGCTCTTAAGAAGAAGGAGGAGGCTGCCCGGCAGGCTCGGGTCAGGCCAAACGTGTCCTTCGCACAGGCCACACAACAAGCCTCCCTACTGCTGGCCCTGTCATGACTGACCCGACTAATGCTCTAGCTGGGCTCTTGTGTCTTATGCACGCCCACTTGAGCAACGCCTTCACTCCTGGCTGCTTTCAGGAGACCCTCTCAACGAGCCTCGCTGAGAACGGTCTCCCGGATGTCAAGCTGCCGACCCCACCGCCACCTCGTGTCCCTACTAATATCCTACAGGCTGTGTGTGAGGGGATAGGGAAGGTCTTCACGACAACGCAAGGTGCCTCCTCTCCGGAGGAAATGGCGTCTGCTGGCTCAGCTTCTTCTGCTGAAGCATTCGTGGCCCCTTCCCCGTCTTCATCTTCAAGCACTGGGGTGACGGATGACTCTGACTCCGAGCCTGAAGAGGAGACCGAAGAAGTAGGATTTGGGTTCCTCTCCAAGTACCCAAAAAGGAGGAAGCCCCCCAGTACCATCGCCGAACTCGATCAAGGCCTACGGAATAAGACCCTGATCTTAAGCCATACAGGCCCTCCACATGCGGCCCAGATCATTCTGGACCATGTTAAGGAAAACCTGGCTTCCCTCCATGATTGGATCCTTCCCAAAGGGGAGGACTACGAGCGCTTCAAGAAGGACCCCAATCAAATCGTACGTGACGCACTTCCGGGTAGGATCATCATCGCACGTGAGTAATGATGAGGCTACGAGTAATCCAGCACAACGTTCTCTCCTGGGGAAACCGTAAGTATGACTTAATGAACACTTATAGACACTATGACCCAGACATCATTCTTATCAACAGCCATGGACTGAGTGACGAGACACGACTTAAGATACCTGGCTACAGAGTGTATCAGCGGAACATCAGCAACACTCCCAATGACGGGGTAGCCATTGCTGTAAAGAGCCGACTTCGCCACAGAGTCGAGGATGACTTTTTATCCGAGACTCTAGCAGTACAGACAGACACACCGGACGGACCTATCCTTATAGCCACAAGCTACCTCCCCCCCCGACGACCTTACTTACCCCACCCAGACTTCCTTCGTCTTCTACGCAGACAGACACCAGTCTTCTTAGTAGGAGATTTAAATGCACGACACCCTACCTGGGGTACACTTCCACCAACCAGGTAGGGAGAGACATAGTAGACTACTTTCGCCGACAGACTGCTTGCCACATCGGACCTCATTTCCCAACCTTTTTCAGCCACCAAACATCGTCATCACCTGACATAGCTCTTACCAATAGAGCCAACTTTCTCCATTACTCCTTGTCACCAGGACCTCTGACGACTAGCGACCATGTTCCTATTATCCTTGACATTTCCACATCTCCGCTTCTTACCCCTATTCCACAGACATTTAGTTACAACAGGACCGACTGGGACGCTTTCAAAGCGGACGACGCATTACGGATGACGGACCTTCCAGACATCTCTTACGGTTCCCTAGAGGAAATCGACGACGCACTAGAAACATGGATGACCACTGTCAGGACGACTGCGGTCCGATACATACCACAAACGACATACAAACTTAAGTCCGCCCTCGGCCTTCTCGGGCTACGCAGCTGCTCAGAATTCAGTTTCGAGCACTGCGAGACAGAGCAATGCTGAGAGGATGGAACCGTGACGATTTCAGGCGGTACAACCAGCTAAAGGTTGCACTGCAGGACGTACGACAGACTGAGGCTAGAGAGCACTGGGGAAGGAAGTTGGCTGGCCTAGCTGCCAACTACCGAGACCCGAGGAAGTTTTGGCGGGAGCTAAAGCGTCTCTCCGGGAAGACTTCAGGACAAGACAGCTACCTATTAGACCACGCTGGAGACAAGAAGTTTACGAACGCCGACAAAGAACAACTATTCACGTCCATATGGGACCGCATCTACAGAGAAGACTATGACGACGACTTTGATGACAACGACCAGGTGCTGGATTACATGGCAGCCTCCGTGCAAAGAACCTACCCCTATGAAAACGCCGACCCTGCCCGTCTTACTGGTACTTCTCCCTTAGACTGTCTTATCTCGACTCAGGAACTGGCCTCAGCTATCAAACGCGGCAGGCCGACGTGTCCTGGGGCGAGTAAGATTAACAGTAGTATACTCGCATCTTTCAGATTCTGCCTTTTCCAGACTGCGGGATATCTTCAATGCTGCACTGTCCGCTGGTTACTTCCCCGACGGGTTCAAGCAGGCCGAGATGAGGATGATTCCGAAGGCCGGCAAGCCTCCCACAAGACCGGAGAACTACCGGCCCATCTCCCTGCTTGAGGTACCGGGAAGTTGCTGGAAAGGATTGTCACCTCGCGGCTACGCATCTATCTGGAGATGGGTAACTACCTTCATCCGGCGCAGTATGGCTTCAGAAGTGGGAGGGGCACCGTGCACGCCATTGCACTGGCCACGGAGACTATGGCCCTGCACCAGGCCAACAGCTTCCGCTGTAACTTGGTTCTGAGGACGTAAGTAAGGCGTTTGACCGGGTCTGGCATCTAGGATTGAAGTACAAGATACTTCGCCTGGGTCTGCCTGGCCCGGTTGAGCGCCTGCTTTGTGATTTCCTCGAGGATAGGACAGCCAGGGTGAGAGTGGGGGGCCACATCGGCCCACCTTTCCCCTGGCCACAGGAGTCCCACAGGGAAGTGTGCTGTCACCCACTCTCTATAACATCTACACCAGCGACTGCCCTCTCGCAGGCGCTGGTATTAACATACTGTATGCCGATGATGTTTCACAGGTTGTTCACCATCCAGGCCGCTCCAGTAGAATGACGAACGCCCGTACCAGCAGAGAGATCACCCGCGTCAACGCCTTCGAGAAGGAGTGGAGGATCAGGACCAACATGGCCAAGTTCACTGTGATTCCCCTTGCTACAAAAACCCCCGCACCACTGTTTGTGGATGGGGATGACATTGAGTTCAGTCCCAGGGGGCTCACTCCTGGGACTGTCTGTGGCCTCTATGGGATACACCTCTCACGTGTCCCAAAGGGTAGCAAGAGCAAAGTCAGCCCTCGCCAGGTTGTACCGCTTTAGGGACTTGGCCACTGGTCTTAAACTCCATCTAGTAAAAGCTCTAGTTCTACCTATTCTCTCTTATCCTCCTGTTCCTCTGCATGCACTCTCCAGAACAGCTATCAGCAGATTGCAGAAAGTGCAGAACAGCGCCCTGAGGTTCGCCTTCGGTACCAGATGGGACGACTTCACCACCTCGGCATCGCTTCACGAGGCCGCGTCCCTCCCAGCCCTCAACGTCAGACTCCATGAGATGGCCACCAAGGTTTGGGAACGAATGGAGGACGAGGGCTGGGACCAGTACCGTGAACTACAGGCCCTGCACGAGGAGACTCCAGACAGGCAGCACGCTTGGTTCCCAAGAAGTCTCCTACAGTTGCAAGAAGGAGAACCAGAGCCAAGATACAGGTGAAAGTTAAAATTCCGTTTACATTAGTCCACCTCCATATCTAAATTACATCACCTGTGTCAATTCACGCTTCACTCCCATTACTTTGATTTTGTACTTGTAAATATTACATCCCAAACAGAAACTTCATCCCGGCTTCTTCATGCCACCATTCGACCTGCGAACTACGAAATGCGATGCTGACTGGGAGAGGGCCTGCAACCTATCGAGAGACGAGAGACGAAGACCAGGAGATGACGGTGCAGCGGATCAGCGAAGACAAGGCACCTCGGGGACCTGCCAGGACTGATGACATCTCCAGATGACACCGACGGCAGCCCGAGTGCCGGTTCCTTCGGTGTAGCTCCCCCCTCACGCCCTACGCCCTGAGTTGCTGGGACACTGGCCTACGTTCCAGCAAGGGGTACCTGACCTCCGGGATGCTTGCAAAACTCCTGGCAGTGGGGCTGAGATCCAGGGACGCACAGATGAGGGATCGTGCCGAGACGGACATCGTGCCGACGTCACCCACGGCTGCCCTACGAACCACGTCTTCGCCATCGGCCGCCGACTGTGACCATACCGTGCCAGCCGCATGGCTGCAGGGTTTACCGATTGCGACCACTAACAGATAAAGACATTCATTTTGTGCCACTATATGTGAAAAGATACTCATGTGTGTGAACTTTTCATTGAACTTTTCATTGAACTTTTCATTGTACATACATGTATATTTAGTTATTTTTCTCATTAACCAGTATCTCATCCACAGCAGCACGGGGTTTTCCCCCGGGAGCTCCGGTTTCCACCCAGAAGTCATCTGTGCTGCTGTGGGAAGGGGTAACCACTCACATGTACTTACCTGTAGCCTTCTGTAGACTGTATAATTAATGTATGTATTAAGGATTATATAAGGATTCATGTAACTCTGCCCTTTCTCACTCTCTCACAGCAGTATGGGTGGTGTTCCTCCGGGAACTCCGTTTTCCACCCTTGACCCATCACGTACTGCCCTGTGACATTCATCACTTTACATCAGCAGGCCGGACCGCCCGGCAACTTTTAACTCCTACTGTATTTCTATATTTCCTCGCTTTTTCTTCCAGTGTACCAGTCCTGGTACACTCTACCCCTTCTCTTGTAACCCCTCTTACTAAATAAACTTTTGAAACTTTTGAACTTTTTTTTTGGTGCAACACACAACGAGAAAATATATATAAGAAGAAGAGATTGAAAGAAGAATAGATAATAAAAATATGTATATATATAATTATATAATATATATGTATATAAATATATATATATATATATATATATATATATATATAATATATATATATATATATATATATATATATAAATATATAAACAATATATATATATAAATATATATATACAGAGTTGGGGTTTTTATTTTTGGTGTGTGTGTGTTATTGTTATTGTTGTTGTGTGTGTTTTACATTGTTTTTTTTTTTTTATTGTTTTTGTTTTTTTATTAGGGAGTATGTAGTTTTTGTGGTGTTTTTGTTTGTTTATATGTGTTTGTGTTTTTTTTTTGTTCTTTCTTGTGTTTTTTATTTTGTGTTGTTGTATTGTTTTTTTTTTTTTTGTTTTTATTTGTGTTTTTGTTATTTTTGTTGTATATTTTGGATGTGTGTTATTGTGTGTGTTGTTTTTTGACAAGCAAGGTGTGGTGGGGGTGTGTTTTGTGTACAGGCAGGGTGGTGTGTTGGGTTGTTGGTTTATTGGTGGGGGGGTGGGGGGGGTATGTGGGGTGGTGGAGTTTTGGGGGGGGGGTGTGGTGGTTGAGTGTGTGTGTGTCTGGTGTGTGTTTGGGAGTGTGTGTGGTTTTTTGTTTGTGTGTGTGTGTGGTTGTGTTCACAATGTGTGTGTGGTTGGGGTGTGTGTGTGTAACAATGTGTGTGTTGTGTTTGTGTGTGTTTAACTGTATGTGTGTTATGTTCTATTTTTTTTTATTTTCTTTGTTTTTGTTGTGTCTTTATCTTTGTTGTGGGTTTCAGCTTGGTGGGGTCTCACTGTTGGAGTGGGGGGTGGTTTGTGTGTTGTATGGGAGAGGTTGCCATCTCGTGTGTGGTGGGGGTGGGGTGTGTGTAGTGTGTGTTGTGTGTGGTGGGGTAGCAGCGTGTTTTTGTGGGGTGGGGTTTGTGGGGGTGAGAAGTAACAAAAATAATAATGCTGCAATATCGTTACGTAATAATAATTAATAGGGTTGTTGGGTATGGTGTTGTGTGTTGTTAGAGTGTGTGTGACTGGTGTGTGTGTGTGTGTGTGTTGTGTGTGTGTGTTGTGTGTGTGTGGGTGTGTGTTGTTTCTAACATGTGGTGTGTGTGTGTGTCGCCATATGTTTATTATGTACTGTGTGTATGGTTATGTGGGTATATATGTACATATGATATATATGTGTATATATAGGATATATATATATTATATATTTATTTAAATAAAGATATAGTTACATATATATATAATATATATATATTATATATATATATATATATGTATATATATATGTATAGATATATATATGTATATTTACATAAATATATAAATTATATATAAAATATATATATATATATATATATATAAAACCATATGTTATATATGTGATATGTGTGTGTTGGCAGAATACGGCTGTGTGTTTCATTAAGGGTGGTTTTTTTTTTTGTTTTTCTTATTATTATTGGCGGTGTGTGTGGGGGGGACGGGGTGGGAATATAGGCGCTTCAGGTTCTGCATGAGGGAGGGTGTGTTTTTTTCTTTTTGTTTTTTTGTGTGACATGTGTGCTGTTTTTCATATTATTTATTTATATATTATCTCTCTTCTTGTTGTGTGTGTGTGTATTCTTATGTGTACTTTCCCGTATTAGCTGTACTGTGTCTTCTTTTTTTTGTTTTTTGTGTGTGTGTGTATGTACTAATCCGTTCTACATGAGATGAGTATAGTATAGTATCTGTGATATGTGTGTGTGGTGGTGTGTGTGTGTGTGTGATAGTGAGAGTGAAAATTAATAAAATTATGTGTGTTGATGTATAGTGTGTGTGTGACATATGTGGTATGTGTGAGTGTGTGAGTGTGTGTGTCTGTGTGTGAGGGTGTGGTGTGGGTGTGTGTGTGGTATGTATGTGTAAGCCTGGCTGTGTGTGTGAAGAGTACATATATGGGACGTCTGTATATGAGGTATGAAATATATATATATATATATATATATGTGTTATGATATGATTGTATACACCGACAAGACGATACTATATATATTTATATATATATTTATTGTATATATATATTGACAAGATTTTTATATGTATATTATATATATATTTATATATTTATATATATATATTGCTGTATTTTTATTTATATTTAACAATATTGCTACAATATATTATGTATAAATATTTTTTTTTATATATATATATATATATATATATAAAAAAATGTAACCATCAAACTTTTCTGCCTTCATCTCTTTCACGTAAACTTGGTGTTTTTAGCCAGTGCGTTTCAATTTTCATTGTAGCTATTGCTGTGTGCGTTCCTTTGTTTGCAGGCCATGTTGTCTTTCGTGAAAATATTATTTCTATTAGAAATGAGTTTAATCTTCCTTGTGTATTCTCTCATATAGCCAGACTTCTAGTAGCGAGAATTGGTCTATAATTCAGTGGCTGAATTGGTGACTTATCTTTGAAATTTTATTATAGCTGATTTACACATTTGGAAAATACCCAGCTGAGTAGCAAGCATTGAATATGAAGTTGTTCTAGGGCTTTATCTGGAATATTATCCAATATTGTTTATTGACTTTAGGGTTCCTGGTGTCTTATTTTAAATCTTCTTATATAACTTTTTATTTTGTCTTTTCAATTTTTCTTGTTTGATAGCCATTTAATCTACTTAAATTTGATGTGGGAAAATTAGATACTCTCTTGGTTTACTCTATATGATCTGAATGATTTTATCAAATTTATTTTCTTCTTCTTCAGTAATTCTAAATACATCCTCAAGTTCTTTCCAGTAAATAACACTTTGTCTGTATAATATTTGTTCCCGTCTGAGTCTTTCATATAGTTGGTATGTATGATATTTTACACAATACTTGAATTTGTTCAAAACTCTTCTGTTTACTGCGATTCATTAAGTCTGCAACTTTCTCTTCCCAATTCTTATTATAGCTTTGCATATTCTCTTAGTTCATTTCAATTTATATTCTGTATAGGAACCATTGGTCCATCCATTTGTTAAGGCATTTTGTTTAGTGTTTTAAACTGATGTTCTAGGTTTCTTGTTTCAGGGTACAGTTCATGGATGAATTTATGATTGCGGGATAGTCTTGTCCATTGCCTTTTTACACATTCCATCCATTCACTGGTTGCGTCTTCAAGATGTTCTATGTCACTTTCGTTTAGTTCATGTTATATATCTATTTAAAGTTTCATGAAATAATTCCCAGTTAGCTTTACTAGTTTATATATTTGTGGTGTGTCATAGATAAATGATTTTGTTGACAATCTGAAGATAATTGGTATATGGTCGGATGTAGTTAATTCTCTAGGTTCAGATATGCAATTTAGATAATGATGTTTTGTTAGAAAAAGTTTTTATCTGGTGTTGTAGCAAATTTGCACCTAAAAAAGTTGGGAAAAAGGACCTAGGTGCATCATTTACCTTATTTATTAATTTTACCAAACTTTTTCCTTTTATATCGTTGTCTTTATTCCCAAAGTGGGTATGCCTTGCGTTAAAATCTCAATTATGTATGTTGGAATGTTGACATGAGTTTATGGATATCAGTGAGTGGCAAATAGGGTCGTCTAGGTGGTAAATAAGTGGTAGAGATAATTACTGGACCCAGACTGGTATGAATCTCTACGCTACATATGTGTCTAATCGTCATAAAGTTTATGTTTAATGTTATATTTAACAGCTATAACAGATCCATCAGCAAGCTCTTCACTATGATTTAATGTACATGATATCCCGGTATTTTTAATGATTCATTAGCTTTTGAGCCATGGCTGTTCATTAGAATTAATTCTGTTTATTTTCAAGTAGTTTTCAATAAAGGGAGTGTTTATTTGTTCTCCAGCTCATGGTATTATGTTGTATTATTGTTAGATAACTTGTCATGATGGTAGTATTTTTTTAAATTCTGGAATCCTATATTTGGGCTGGTGACCTTTCTTCTTGTAATCCTGATCTTATTTTACTTCAATATCTGAGATTGTGCGCCAACGACTTTTAACTTAATTTTGTCTTTTAGAATCAGTTTGTATATTTATTCATTTTCAAATTTGTCATTTTCATGTGAATTTATATGTATTATTCCTTAGATCTCTGACCAGTGATTCATGTAAGGTTTTCATATTGCCATCCTTTTTCTTTGGTTGTGTATATTTTAATCCTAGATTTTTATCTTCAATGTTCTGTATCACTTAAGTCGCTTTCACCAAATTATATTTGGTTTTGCAGTACTTTCTGTGTATAGTTCTGATCTCACTTCCTGGGCCTGAGCCTGGGGCATTTGTGGTGAATAGTGCACAAGGACAGTCAGGTATGATTATATTAGGTAAATTATTAGCTGTCCGTAGTTTATTTAGTTCTTCGCTGTATATTCCGGGATTTGCAAGGTTTTATAGTGAACGTGTGACACACAAATTTGAATTGTAAGTGTTTCCTCCCTAGAAATAAGAGGTGTAGTGAATTGAGGTGGTCTTGCATGACCAGAATATGTGGTATGAAATTTAGAGATGTCAGAGAAACTCATTTTTGTTTTCAACCTCTTTCCCTCAAGATAATCTTTTCTTTGGACATTTCATTGCAAGTGTAGAGTGATCTTCATTACAGTTTAGGCATTTTTGAATCTTTCTTTGCATTGGTGCCACACATGTCCCATGCCACTACATTCAGAACATACTTTATATTCTCTGTTTTGACAATCTCTGGTATTGTGGTTTTGAGCTGGTAGCAGCGCATGCAGCATTTTATTGATATGTATGTTTCTTGATATATTTCATAAGGTGGTATACTGATACGGAAGGCTTTTAGTCCTGCTTCAGTACATTTAGCTGCTGTTGAAGTCTGTGAAAAGTTAACATGGTATTTGAGTTAAATTTATATATTGTGTCCAGATCATCCTGTATCCATGTATTTTCCGACTTAAGTTCCTCCCCAATTGCATCTTCATTTTTTCCATAAATTTCGTTATCAATTCTGGTCAATATCACACTTTTTTAACCTTTAGCTCTGCAAAGTGGGTTAAATCCCTCCTCGTCCAAGCTTCTTTTTACTACTGTGGTGAAAATTTTATCAGCATGAGAATCATTATAGGCTAAGATGGTGAAGCCGTCGTTAGCCTAAAATATTCTGCTTATGTCTATTTCATGACTGAACAGTATTCTAGTAGTGTATCCTTACTAATCCTGTCTGGGGGTCCTCTGATCTTTATTTTCACTCTAGTCATTGTGTGGCATAGTACCTACAACATTCCCACATAGATTTGCAAAGAATGTTGCCCGTGGGGTCTCCTAGAACCTGACTATCAGAGTCCCTATGGCCCGGGTGCTTGCCTTCCTATAACCGTGCTGACTACAGCACCCCTTCAGGGACTGCCCTACAGAGGCAAACCTTCAGGGTTCAGCTTCGTACCAACAAGCACCTTCTAAGTGGGCAACAAGCGTCACCACAATCAACACCAACAGATACAAACAAAACACCATGGATAACAGACACACAATCACCATATTACAACACAACGTACACACATGGAAAACCAACAAAACACACTATCAAACCTATACAGGAATTAAATCCTGATGTACTACTGCTAAACAGTCACGGCCTGCCACAAAACGAACACATAAAACTACACACATATCACACATATACCATCAACTCATCTGAAGAACCACATGATGGATCTGCCATCCTCATCAAAAACAACATAAGACACACACTTAAAGACAACTTTGACACAGACATACTACAGATTACAATAGACACCAACACGGGACCAGTAAATATAGCCACCACGTACCTCCCACCCAGACGCCCCTACCTACCATTCACAGATTTCCACACCCTTGCCAGACAATCTCACCCCACATACATCATTGGCGATCTGAATGCTCATCACCCAACACTCGACAACAGACCAAGCAACACAGTGGGGAAAGCACTCATGATGATGGTAAAACTCAACCAGCTACAACACCTAGGCCCCAACTTCCCCACCTACCTCTCACACAACGCAGCCACCACACCAGACACTATATTCGCCAACACCCACACATACCACAACATACACACCCAACAAGGACCTACTAACCCCTCTGATCACCTTCCTATCATCATCACCATCACCACACAACCTATACACATACACTCACCTCCTACATATAACATACACAAAGCAGACTGGGAAAAATTCCAGGAAATAGCCACTCTAAAAACACAAGACATAAACACGCAACCAGATATCACACAAAACACACTAGACTCCTCTATAGAACAATGGATCAACGCAATAAAATACTCCATGACACAAGCCATCCCCACATCCAACAAAAGACCATTTTAAAACCAATATACAATAACAAAATAAAAGAACTACAATTCTGGGCAAAAGACTACTCGACAACAGCATATTACAAGGATGGACATACACAACATATATTGCCTACAAAAGATCAGACAATACATCACCGAGGAATGCAAAACACAAAACAGAGTTAACTGGGAAAACAAAATAAAATCACTCAACACTCTCCACTCCAACCCCAAAAATTCTGGCACAACATTAAAATATTAAAAGGCAATCCATCCACTCCCACACCTTACATAATCAACAACAACCAGAAAATTTTTAAACCTGAAGACAAGGAGGTTATTTTCAGAGAGATATGGAGGAATGTCTTCAGAATAAGCCCACAAGAAAATCAACAATATGACCAAGCAACAGAAAATATGGTGGACGAATACTATAACAGGCACGCAGAACAAATACATCCACATAAACAAGGCGACCCACACAGACTCAACACAGACACCTACCACACAACACATCACACCCCACGACATCAAACAAACCATCAAAACATTAAAGAATAACACCCCAGGCGAATCAAAAATAAACAAAACAATACTCCAACACCTACCAGAAGTAGCTCTAGAATGCTACCAACAACATAAAGCTACACCTAGTAAAAGCGTGCGTGCTCCCAATCCTAACATATCCTGCTTACGCCCTCAACGCACTATCTAAATTCCAAGTAAATAAATTACAACAGAAACAAAACAAAGCACTCCGATTTGCTTTCGATATCAGGCACCCATACAGTCACACCACCGAAGAGCTGCACACACTTGCCAATATAACACCCATCAACATCACACTGTTCAACAGAGGAAACAAAACACTACACACACTTACACACACACTCAGAGACACCACATTCATCAATATCATACAAGAACACGAACACAATAAAGATCACCCATGGTTCAGAAAACCTACAAAAAACCTTTCAAAGCGAACCACCAGTTCCTATTTACACTTAACAACACCAACAACCCAGAAAAAATTATCCCAACTAAACTTACAATAAACTTATAAAATGAAGATGCAAAACACCTCAAGCTTCAACTCCGCTCCCTACTCAAGATCAGACAGCGCTAAGCAACCCCGACAGCTGATTGGCTAAGACAGTAAACACATTGAATGATCAGCAAGGCGGTTCGCCCGCCAACTTTACTCCCTACTACTATATTTCTTCTCTTTTCACCCCCACTATTTTCTTCCACTCATCTCTTATTTCCCCCCCACTATCTATCCCACCCTTACTGTTACTGTTACTGTGCAACACAACACAACTCTTCGCAAGTTGAACGACGCCGTTACTACCATGCCTCCCAAAGCATCAGGAAAGGCTGCCAAGAAGGCTGGCAAGGCTCAGAAGGCCATAGCCAAAGGGGACAAGAAGAAGAAGCGGAGGAGGAAGGAAAGCTACTCCATCTACATCTACAAGGTGCTCAAGCAGGTCCACCCCGACACTGGCGTGTCCTCCAAGGCTATGTCAATCATGAACTCTTTCGTGAACGACATTTTCGAGCGCATCGCTGCCGAGGCATCCCGCCTGGCACACTACAACAAGCGCTCCACCATCACCAGCCGGGAGATCCAGACTGCCGTCCGTCTCCTTCTGCCCGGCGAACTGGCAAAGCACGCCGTCTCTGAGGGCACCACCCTGTGCAATGGTGACCCCGGAGAGGAGCTTGTTAAGTTCCTCGTCGTTCCGGATGGCCAGCTGCAGGTGACGTGGGATGATGCGAGTCTTCTTGTTGTCGCGGGCGGCGTTGCCGGCAAGCTCGAGGACTTCGGCGGCCAGGTACTCCATGACCGCTGCAAGGTACACGGGGGGCGCCAGCCCCCACTCGCTCGGCGTAGTTGCCCTTCCTCAGGAGGCGATGAATCCTGCCGACCGGGAACTGGAGTCCAGCACGGCTGGAACGGGACTTTGACTTTCCCTTCACCTTTCCTCCTTTGCCGCGTCCGGACATGGCGAGTAGTGGTAGTAGGTGGGATTAACAAGTAGTAGTGGTATTATTAGCAAGTAACACTCCGTCAGCTGCGGGAGCGAGTCGGTGTGTTGTGCGTTATCTGTTCTTCGGCGGGCTCGTTTCCTCTATATAAAAGGAAGATCGGATCAGCGCGTAACACGTAACGCCCAACCGGGAGGCTGGCTCTCGCGGCGACTCGCGATCCTGAGCAGGATTGCTTACATAAATGGCACTCTTCAAGTCATCCCGCTTGTCACCTGCAACAGGTGCAATGCGGTGGAAGACCACCCAACCAGCAGCTGCCCTCATCCAGCAGGCTATATGAGGTGCTCCGAGTGTGGCAGCAAGGATCACTCATATAGAGACTGTAAAGCCTCAGAAAAGAAGTGTCTCAACTGTGGTGGGGACCACAGTTCCAGGGCAATGCGGTGCCCCGCCCGCAAGGAGGCTCTTAAGAAGAAGGAGGAGGCTGCCCGGCAGGCTCAGGTCAGGCCAAACGTGTCCTTCGCACAGGCCACACAACAAGCCTCCCCAACTGCTGGCCCTGTCATGACTGACCCGACTAATGCTCTAGCTGGGCTCTTGTGTCTCATGCACGCCCACTTGAGCAACGCCATCACTCCTGGCTGCTTTCAGGAGACCCTCTCAACGAGCCTCGCTGAGAACGGTCTCCCGGATGTCAAGCTGCCGACCCCACCGCCACCTCGTGTCCCTACTAATATCCTCCAGGCAGTGTCTGAGGGGATAGGGAAGGTCTTCACGACAATGCAAGGTGCCTCTTCCGGAGCAAATGGCGTCTGCTGGCTCAGCTTCTGCTGAAGCATTCGTGGCCCCTTCCCGTCTTCATCTTCAAGCACAGGGGTGACGGATGACTCTGACTCCGAGCCTGAAGAGGAGACCGAAGAAGTAGGATTTGGGTTCTTTCTCCAAGTACCCAAAAGGAGGAAGCCCCCAGTACCATCGCCGAGCTCGATCAAGGCCTCCGCAACAAGACCCTGATCTTGAACCATACAGGCCCTCCACATGCGGCCCAGATCATTCTGGACCATGTTAAGGAAAACCTGGCTTCCCTCCATGATTGGATCCTTCCCAAAGGGGAGGACTACGAGCGCTTCAAGAAGGACCCCAATCAAATCGTACGACGCACTTCCGGGTAGGATCATCATCGCACGTGAGTAATGATGAGGCTACGAGTAATCCAGCACAACGTTCTCTCCTGGGGAAACCGTAAGTATGACTTAATGAACACTTATAGACACTATGACCCAGACATCATTCTTATCAACAGCCATGGACTGAGTGACGAGACACGACTTAAGATACCTGGCTACAGAGTGTATCAGCGGAACATCAGCAACACTCCCAATGACGGGGTAGCCATTGCTGTAAAGAGCCGACTTCGCCACAGAGTCGAGGATGACTTTTTATCCGAGACTCTAGCAGTACAGACAGACACACCGGACGGACCTATCCTTATAGCCACAAGCTACCTCCCCCCCCGACGACCTTACTTACCCCACCCAGACTTCCTTCGTCTTCTACGCAGACAGACACCAGTCTTCTTAGTAGGATATTTAAATGCACGACACCCTTACCTGGGGTACACTTCCACCAACCAGGTAGGGAGAGATAGTAGACTACTTTTGCCGACAGACTGCTTGCCACATCGGACCTCACTTCCCAACCTTTTTCAGCCATCAAACATCCTCATCACCTGACATATTTTTGTTGTGGTTTAACATCATTTAATATGGCTTCCCTGTTTAACGTTGAAGATTTTTGCGATTCTCAACTTAACCGTATGTGGTCAATCATGCAAGTACGTTCGGATTATTTTCAATCAGAAAGGTTCGTCATTTTGTTCTACTCCAAATGCCTTTTTTCATTTTATTTTCTGATGTTCAGATATTTTAGCCCTTCCTGAATTGAAACCGTCGTTTCTCTGGGCGGTCGGTCGGAGGTACCATCACTTGGCTATGAGTCACAATAGGAACGGTCACCGCTCTCTAACTTCGCTGAGATTGATGAGCTGTTATGTCATAGATTATCATTTTGTGTAAATAATGTGAAGAAGCAAAGGGTACTTGTAGTGTTAGACAAATATAATTATTTTGTAATAACTGCTTCATTTGGAAATTAACTATATATGAGAAGGACCAATGGAAGACCATCGCTAAACATTTTGATGTTCCCATCACGTCTCAGATGACTAAAGAGGTCATTAAGAATGTAGTTGTTGAACATCTAGTGCAAGAAGGTCAGTTGCTAGGAAATGCCATAGAAGAGTTAACTCCCATGTCAGCCTCTACGAGGACTATAATACACAGTCCCCAGGAAGAACAGGATAAGAGTAGGATAAGTCAATGGGAAATTGAGAAGCTTAAACTAGAATACCGGATGCATGAAAAACAAATGCAACTACAGGAGGAAAACAAATGCAACTAAAGGCAGAAAAGAAGAAGCGAAGAATGCAACTACAGGCAGAAAAGGAAGAGAGAATTTCAGTTACAACTTAGAAGGCAGGAGAAAGAGTTAGAAATTCAGGAGTTAGCCCTACGAAATGACGCTAAGTTTAGAGGGAAGAAATAGATATAAAGAAACAGTTAGCAAGCTTTAATCCTGCTATAGCTGCTCCGCTAGTTCCCCCTTTTGATGAATCTGATGTTGACGGGTCATTTCGCGCTTTTGAGAGCATTGCTAATAGGAATAAATGGCCCAAGGATCAGTGGGTGTCTCTCCTTGTCCCTAAGCTAGTAGGAAAAGCTTATAGGGTATACAACGGCCTTAGTGATGAGGTAGAATATGAAGAGATCAAAGGTAACATTCTAGACGCCTACTCTATCACTTCTGATGGATACAGACAGCAGTTTCGAAAGTATGTGAAACCAGAGTCTCACACCTATGTTGAATTCGCTAGTGAGAAACTAAGACAATTTAAGAAATGGTTAGCCGCCCTTAACATTACCACCTTTTCGGAGTTGCTCAATCTAATGGTCCTGGAAGAATGGAAGAACAAGTTACCTTTAATATTCTGAGGCATGTGGAAGAACGGGAGAGAGTGATCTTATGTCTGCCGCTAAAGTGGCTGATGCGTTTGCTTTGTTGATGGGATCCCTGGGTAGTAGAGGTCGTGGTTCACTATCTAATGTTAGGTCCTCCTTTGGGGAAGGTTTTGGGGCGCGGTGGTAAGCCAACCGGATTCTCGCCAAATGCATATAATTCCCCTGGTGTACATACTGTAAGAAGCCAGGTCACACGATCCAGAAATGTAGACACCCAAATTGCAAGGGTTCTCAACGTCAATTTTCTTTTGTGGCCCCTAAACCTAACACATTTGAGAACAAGAAACCAGTGGCCCTAGCTAACCCTGTCAACTCTCCTCTAGAACTTTATGACTCGTACATGTATCAAGGTAAAGTGTCCTGACTGATGGTAAAGACAAGGCAATAAATATCAAGGTTCTGCGTGATACAGGTGCTGCCCAATCCATCTTAAGGGAAGATGTCATCCCTAACATCAAACAGGCTTTCACTGGGGAGAAGGTGATCCTTACAGGTCTCGAATCACAGCTCTCCTATCCTTTGGCTAATATTAGCTTACAGTGCCCGTTCATTTCAGGAGAGGTTGAGGTAGCCATTAAACCTGGTGAACTGCCAGTACCGGGGTACATCTTGTACTGGGTAATGATCTTGCGGGTAACTTGGCTGTTCCAAACTTAATTGTTCTTGATTCTCCCTTAACAGAAAGTCCCACTAAGACCCTGGACGAAACATCCCTCACTTCTTCCCAGTGTGTGCAGTCACCAGGTCTCAGTCCAAGTCCCCTGCCCTTTCATCACCTCCTCCACCAATGATTGCCTCTACTGACAACTTGTACAATAACATCATTTCAAAGGAGAATTTGATTAATGCTCAGGAACAGGATCTCACTTTGGCTAAGATCAGACATGTTGCCAGTGAGACAAAGGATATGTCTAAATTGCCTTGTTTTTATTATCAGGAAGGAGTCCTGATGCGTGCCTACAGACCTCCTGAACTGAAACAACTAGACACCTGGTCAGAAACACATCAAGTTGTCATCCCTTGTCTGTAAGACCAGCCATTATAGAACTAGCTCATGATGGATTGTCAGGTCATCTAGGCATCCAAAAAACCTACAAGAAGGCTCTTCAACATTTTTTTGGCCAGGAATGAAAAAGGATGTGTCACACTATGTAAAAACATGTCACATATGTCAAATTGTGGGTAAGCCTAACGAACGCCTTGTGCCAGCTCCTCTGACGCCTATTCCAGTTCAGACGGAGCCCTTCGAAAAGATCATTCTAGACTGCGTAGGGCCCTTACCCAAAACCAAACGAGGGAATCAGTATTTGTTAACCCTCATGGATCCCACTACCAGGTACCCTGAAGCATTCCCTCTTAAGAACATCACATCAAAGACCATTGTAAAACATCTAATACATTTTTCACCTCGGTAGGAATTCCAAAACAAATTCAGTCTGACAAGGGTAGCAATTTCACTAGCCATTTTTTCCAACAGATAGTGAATGAGCTAAACATCGACCATGTTACCTCCTCGGCTTACCACCCCCAATCCCAAGGCTGTCTGGAGCGGTTTCACCAAACATTAAAATCCATGATGAAGAAGTATTGCTTGGAGCATCAAGGAGACTGGGATGAAAGTATTTCTTTCCTTCTCTTCGCTTTAAGAGAATCTCCTCAAGATTCTTTAGGTTACTCCCTTTTGAATTACTCTATGGTAGACAGATCAGGGGGCCTCTCAAAATATTAAAGGATCAATGGTTTACTCAAAATACTCCTTCAAGCCCCAGTGTGTCTGACTACATCAGTAACCTTAAGAATAAAATCAGTGAAGTCAGATCTTTTGCTAAATCAAACTTCCTCAAATCTCAAACTAAAATGCAACAGAATTCTCTTCCCAAATCTGTCATGAGAAGTTTCAAACCAGGAGACAAGGTTTTACTTTTTCTCCCACTCCAGGCAATGCTCTTCACAGTAAGTTCATGGGACCTTATGTTGTGGCTCAAAAACTAAGTCCATTAAATTATGTGGTCCACACTCCTGACCGTCGTAAGGATTCCCAACTAGTTCATATTAATCTAATGAAACCTTACCACTCCAGAGAACCAGAGGACGACTTGTCTCGCACTGTACCTGTATGTCTGGTAGGGAAGGAGTCTGGTCCTGTGCCCCCCGAGGAAGAGTCCGACATCGAATTCCTCTTCTCGTCACCTAAAGGACGCCCCTCAAACAGCCAAATCATGTCCAACCTTGATGAGGTGTTTCTTTCCTTAACACCTTCACAACAGTCTGATCTTAAAAGTTATTGCTAGACTTTTCTGAAATCACAGGTGACCTTCCAGGAGTTTGTAATACTATCCAACATGACATAACATTAATATCTAATGACATCAAGCCTATAAGACAACCAGCCTATCGCATTTCACCCATTAAAAGAGACTTGATGAAAAAGAGGTAGACTATCTGCTCTGTCATCACCTTGCAGAACCTAGTATATCTCCTGGGCTTCTCCTGCCTGTTAACATCTAAGCCAGATGGTAGTAGTCGATTTTGCACCGACTACAGGAAATTAAATAAAGTGACGGTGCCAGACTCCTACCCATTGCCCTTGATAGAGGACCTTATAGATAGTATAGGAGTAGCCAAATTTGTAACCACTATAGACTTACTTAAAGGTTACTACCAGATTCCCTCTCGGACGAGGCCCAAATAATATCCGCCTTCATCACCCCTTCGGACTATACCAATACACAGTGATGCCCTTTGGCTTGTCTAATGCTCCCGCCACCTTCCAGAGGGCTATAAATTACATCACTCAGGACTTGGAGGGAACATCTGCATATCTGGATGACCTGGTGGTGACTGCGGACGACTGGGTGACACATCTGACCCGTCTTCGGAGGCTGATGGGTCGGTTGCAGAAGCCGGGCTTACAATCAACCTGGCCAAGTCCACCTTCGGGAAGTCTACGGTGGTCTACCTGGGACATGTGGTGGGGAACGGCAAGGTTCACCCCAAGAGAGCTAACGTGGAGGCCATCCTTGGCTTCCCTGTTCCTACCACCAGGAAAGCTCTCATGAGGTTCTTGGGGATGGCTGGTTTCAGACGCTTCTGTAAGAACTTCTCCACCCTGGCCGCCCCCCTGACGGACCTTATCAGCACTTCCGTCCCCTTCCACTGGACCCCGACCTGTGACCAACCCTAAATCGTCTCCCAGGGTTGGGAAAGCAGCAGAAGTGGAACTCATGAAGGCCTGCATCTGCACGGCACAAGTGCTTGCAGGCAACATCACCCGCCGCCTGCAAACCTTGATTCCGCTTCTGCTGAAGCACAACGGGCTGCCTTCCATAAGCATCCCGGAGGAAGCCATCTCCACCACTCGCCACCGCACCAAGAAGACAGAGAGAAGACGCCAGCCGCCCAAAGAAGAACCTCGCAACGAAGACCGTGTGGAGGAGGGAACGGGCATGGAGGAGGAGGAAGAAAACGAGGTCGTGGACTTAGTAGGAACCGACATAAGCCTACGCAGCCACACCACACCACTAAATCCCCTTCTCCTAAAGAAGGGCAAAATAAAAAAGGATATGAAAAAGACTACCCCTGACGCTGCTACAACCACCAAGGGCATGAACCTGTGGCAGTGGGACACCAACAGCCAAGACGAGACACCACCGACCAAGGATTGCTCCCCAAACTACGAGAAGATCATTGCCGACATGGTAGAGGACTTCAAGACTGCCAACAATCAGCATAACAAGAAGAAGTGGCACCAGCGCCGCTAAGA
>NW_025541634.1:0-13796 GCF_017591435.1 Portunus trituberculatus
ACACCGACTCGCTCCCGCAGCTGACGGAGTGTTACTTGCTAATAATACCACTACTACTTGTTAATCCCACCTACTACCACTACTACTCGCCATGTCCGGACGCGGCAAAGGAGGAAAGGTGAAGGGAAAGTCAAAGTCCCGTTCCAGCCGTGCTGGACTCCAGTTCCCGGTCGGCAGGATTCATCGCCTCCTGAGGAAGGGCAACTACGCCGAGCGAGTGGGGGCTGGCGCCCCCGTGTACCTTGCAGCGGTCATGGAGTACCTGGCCGCCGAAGTCCTCGAGCTTGCCGGCAACGCCGCCCGCGACAACAAGAAGACTCGCATCATCCCACGTCACCTGCAGCTGGCCATCCGGAACGACGAGGGGGAACTTAACAAGCTCCTCTCCTGGGTCACCATTGCACAGGGTGGCGTGCTGCCAAACATTCAGGCTGTGCTCCTTCCCAAGAAGACCGAGAAGAAGTAAATCCCTCTCCTCCTCAATATCATCACCAACAAGTATATATATCCGGCTCCTCTTCGGAGCCACACATTGACACATCTAGAGAATTGAATAGACTATAGTGTTAACCATGATATTAATAATAATGATGGTATATATTTTTTGATAATGAATGATAGAAATGCTAATGCTAATGGTAATTTTTCTCTTTTTATTTTTTGTTCCGGCCTGCAGCGCTGAAAAAAAAAAAAAAAAAAAAAAACGCCTTGCGCTGAGCAAATTATGGGATTAGGCCCGTGTGTCAATGAGGACCTTGCTTCCCGCACACGCCCCTCTGTCTTGCTCTCTTGCTTCCCTCCTGGCTGGTAGGTAGATAGTGGGACAGGGATCAATTAACGCGGTCGGTCACTTTGACCTGTGATCTCACTCGGCAGTCATCCAAGAGATGCGGATTAAACGTTGTCAAGTATTGCTGTGTTTGCAAAAAAAAAAAAAAAAAAAAATGCGAAATATGTTCAAAGATAAACAAGAAGCTTACTCCAACTTGCCATTTTTTTTTTTTTTTCTTTTTCATTTTATTTTAGAGCATCACAATGTATAATACAACACCAATCAATTACCAAGTAATAAGTACCTACCTGACTTCAGGTGCGTATTGGTGCGTGCAAGTGTCCCCCCTCTCTTGCTTCCCTCCTGGCTGGTAGGTGGTAGGTAGGGACAGGGATTGAGTGAGTGACCCATGGATTAACGCGTTCACTGTGACCTGTGATCTCACTCGGCGGTCATCCCCGAGAGGGGAGGGCGCGCGGATCAAACGATGTCAAGTATTGCTGTGTTTGTTTGCAAAAACAATGCAAAATATATTTAAAGATAAACAGAAACTCTCTCACGCGTCGGCTCGAAAGAATCACACCACACACCGTTTTGAAGGTATGTCAGTCGGCGAGGGGGATTTAATGAAAGGTACCTACCTACATGTCACCGCGGTACCCAGGTTCTATCTAGGTGGCTACACCAAAGATGATGATGATGATGATGATGATGATGATGCGCTTCGGTGTTGATATGGACCCTCCCTCCTTGTATGGGTACCACTATAAAGAAATAAAATTGCCTGCGCCACTAATGGGCGGAAGCTTAACAAACAAACAAACAAACAAACAGCACCTTTCTCTTTCATTTGATTTACCTTTGAGTGATAAAACAGAGAGGAAAACAAATAGAAAGAAAGGAAAAAAAAAAAGAAAGGAAAAAAAAAAAAAAAAAAAAAACACACACAAATTGTAATAATGACGTAAAGAGTAGGGACAACACTTTTACTTGGAACAACCATAGTCCTAGTAGTGTTAGTCTATAACTTTTCCTTCTCTTCATTTGTGTGGACCTATAAAAGGTCCGGGATATGTTGACTCTTTTCTTATGGTGCTTTTGCAGTTGCTGTTGTTGACACCAAATTCCAGACACCAGATTTAACCGCCAAATCCGTAGAGGGTACGTCCCTGACGCTTGAGGGCGTAGACGACGTCCATGGCAGTGACGGTCTTGCGCTTGGCGTGCTCGGTGTAGGTGACGGCATCCCTGATGACGTTCTCGAGGAACACCTTTAGCACCCACGAGTCTCCTCGTAGATGAGACCGGAGATGCGCTTGACGCCGCCTCGGCGAGCCAACCGACGGATAGCGGGCTTGGTGATGCCCTGGATGTTGTCACGCAAAACCTTACGGTGACGCTTGGCTCCTCCCTTTCCAAGTCCCTTGCCTCCCTTGCCGCGGCCAGTCATGGTGACAGATGATGAGGCGCTGCTGCGAGTAGTAGTAGTAGTAGTAGTGATACGATGTCTCGCTCACGAGTGTGACTCGCATTTTTGAACAGAACAGAACAGAATCAGAAAAGGAAAGATGGGGAGGGGGAAGTGGGGACAGAAGAAGAATAGATGGGTGATAAGAAGGGAGCTTCAGTAAGAGGGTAAAGTCACTGGGGCTTGACCCAGGCGCAAGATGGACTTTTGTGGTTACTGAGCGCTACGTCTATTATAGAAGTTCTTTATGGAAGAGATGGAAGAGATGGACGCGGCAGGGAGGCCGGCACCAGACCAGGGGGAGCCAAGCAGAGCGCATTACTACCGAGCACGCAAGAGCAGAGGACCGCCAATGCCATGGACGAGGGCGACGCACCCACACGGAAGTGGCGGCCAAATCTTTTCGTCTTCAGTGCAAACAACAAACACCGTGAAGCAGGAAGAGTGAAGTACGTGATAGTAGGAGGGGAAAGGATGACACATAGAGAGGATGGGGTGAGAAGTACTTCCGTATAGCGGAGGGACCTACAGTTTTACGTGGGTTCCGAACCACGGATAGTAGTAGAATTGGTGATTTTGGGGTTGTAGGATATGTTTTAACTTTATTAGCGAGGTTGGTGAGGGGGGTTATGAATATTTTATTTGTGATTAAATGCATGTGATGAATGGATATTGGTGTTTGGTGGTGTCCGCCGGGAGTGGTCCGGTCCTGGAGTATCAGCCTGTTCTGGGGATATCAACCTGCTATGGATATAAGTAAAGGATTAAAAATGTCAATTGGATGGAGATGGTTTGTTTTGTGAGGGTGGATGACGTGACGGCGAGATGACCGAACAGTTCCGCGTCCTCTGTGGAGGTGATGAAAATGTTCCCGCGTTTTGTGCGTTCACAGTACCTTCCATCAGTACTGGCCCCTCCATAACAGACGCGGGGGGGTGCCGCTGCCGGAACGTCATGTAGACGGCCGGGGGGCCCCATTGCCGCGCCGTCAGAGGGAGGGGTGCGGTTGTTCTCGTCATTCGCCCAGCATTGGCCGCTCCCAACTACCTCTGTGGAGGTGATGAAAATGTTCCCGCATTTTGTGCGTTCACAGTACCTTCCATCAGTACTGGCCGCTCCGCAGTAACAGACACAGGGGGTGCCACTACCGGAACGTCATGCAGACGGCCGGGGCCCCATGCCGTGCCGTCACTGGGAGGAGCGGTAATGCTGTCCCCGACCCTTGGAGGTGGTCCGGTGCCCCTTAAAGCCTAGGCTGCGAGACGGAAAAATAATGCATAAAAACAAAAGATGAATACAAAGCCATAAGACAAAAATATGAAAACACCACTAGGCGTTGGCACGCGGGCCCCGTTGTGAAGTCGCTCAAGGGCCCTGTCTATATGTGTGTGTGGTAGGCCCTCGAGATGTGGTGTTTGATGTATGTCTGCAAGTGTTTCCTTGAAATGTTCCCAGTTAGTGGAACGGTAATCAGGGATGGGGTGGGAAGGAATAGAGATGGGGTTGGAGGATATTTTCAGGATGACGGGAAAGTGGTCTGAGCCACAGGGTGGTCCGTGGGAGATATGGTGATGGAAGGGTAAGGACTGGCGGTTGGAGAGGATGAGGTTGGGTCTGCCAGATCCATGATAGGTGAAACAGGTAGGAAAATCTGGGCCAAGGAACCGGAGGCGTTTGAGTTGTGTTAGCATTAGGAGTTCTTGTCCGTGTCTGTTGTTTCTGTTGTGACGAAAGGCTGTGTGTGTAGCGTTGAGGTCAGCTAAAATGTAGACTGGTAAGTTTGTGTTGTTGAAAAGGTTAGTTAGACTGTTGAGAGGGAGTCCAGTGTTCGGTCTTGCATATGTTGTTGCATCTAGGAATTGCCCGTGTTGTGTGTGAATTTTGGTTGCAAGAAAATGTTCTGATGTCCAGTCGGTTATGTGTAGGTGTTTTATGTTGTTTTTAACCATGACGGCTACGCCGTCATACACCGTTCCTATCGTGTATCGTGTATTGTAGCCGTAATGTTTGAGGGGTTTAGGAGGAAGACCAGTGTGGTTGAGGAGAACAATGTGTGGATCGATAGAGCGGATGGCTTCTGAGATAAGGTGTCTGTTATTCCAGATTATTGCATAATCGTTAACATATTTCTTTATGTGTTTTTCCTTCCTCTTAACGCGGTAGGTGTAGAGTGAGGTGAGGGTTGGGGTGGAACAAAGAGGTGTCGCTTTGTATCAAGGGTTGTTTTTTTTGTGGTGTTGGTGTTGTTAGTGGTGGTGGCGTTGTTGGTGGTGGTGGTGTTGGTGATGGTGTTTGTGGAGTTGTTGTTGGTGTCGGTGTCTGGAGCAGGTTCCGGTGGAGAGGGCTTCTGGGACTGCGGTTCCCCAGATGTCTCTTCGGCAATAAGGAGAGCCGGTGGTGAGCACGGACCAGAGGAAGAAGAATCCAGTGGTGGGAGTGAAGTTATTAGAGGAGTCTTTTCCTTTTGTTCGGTGTATTTTTGTTGGTAATGTTGTTTGTTGTTTTCTATGTACTGCTGTGGGAAAGATATTGTGGGGCAGCCGTTATGTTTTAAGAGTGAGTTCATTATGTCTGTTTGTTTTGTAGAACCCCAAGAGAGAGGTGAATAGAGTATTTAATCATTGTTTCTGCGAGTAAATGTTTTTCCGTGTTGGGTTTTGTTTGTGTAGGTGCTGTAGTGGTTGGTGCGGCAGATGTGGTTGGTGTGGTAATTTGGGCATAAGATACTGTGTGTGTGGCTGGTGTAGAGGAGTTTTTTTGTTCCCGTTTTATCTGGCATTTAAATGACACGGCTGTGTGATCACCGTCGCAGTTAATGCATTTTAGTGTGGGTGCCTGGTAGTTCTTATAATCGTTGCCCTTAGCTGCGCACTTAGAGCACGATTGTTCCTGTTCCTTGCACTGGTTTGTCCGGTGAGTGTATTTGTAGCATTTGTAGCAGTGTGTCACAGGTAGGTATTCCTCTATGTTTATGTTGTAGTGTGGGATGATCTGGGAGAAGGCTTTGATGCCCTTGTTTTTTTGTGTTTTCTGCTTCTTGTTTATTGTTGAGTTTGAGTTTGATCATGTGTGCCTTGGGGATTAATTTTATGTCTGCGATTTTTATGTTGTTTTTGTCTTCGATTTCTTCTTTTAGAGTTTCGACACTCATTTTGAGGATGTAATCGTCGACACGGCGGGCAAGGATGGTTTTGGCAGATATTTGGTCTTGAGACTCAACGAGCCCAAAACCAAGGGCTTGAGGATTTCCGGTGGCAGTGCTGGTGGTGTGTCTGTCACGATCTGCTTCGCTGGCAACACCTACGATGATATATGGTCCATACTTGAAGCATTTCGCATGGGGTACCTCTGTCTGAGAAAAGAAAACATTACTAAGGTCAGCAGGAAGGTCATTAGTCTGTATACGATACCGTATGGTGCGATCAGGGGGGCGTTCGTTCCTCATCCTTCGGTCATGGGTGAGGAATCTCTGTAGGTGAAAAAAGAGGGTGAGTTATCCTAGGAAAGACCTATAACAGTCTAAAACTGTTACCTATCGCCCTATGTCCTGTATCCAAAGGGGGATCCTGAGCTCTTTGGAGGTATTCCTAACTGTCGATCCCGAAGGGAGGGCTGGCACGCTACCAAGGAATCTCTAGGCCGCTCTGGCCAACCTAGAAACCCATGGCTGGCTAGGAGTGCGGAAAGCGGGCTTGCCTAAGGCCCGATCCTGGCTCCGGTCGCCGATGCGAAAAGAAGAAAGGTATGATGGGAAGAGGGACAGTGGTGGCAAAATTGTCTCCTGGGTAGGGCGAGTTACCACACCCTTCCAGCGTTACCCTTAGGTGAGGCTCTCTCCACCGGGTACGTAGGGAAGGAAGTGGCTCCTCTAGGAGTCTGCCGTCTATATTCTTTTTTTTTTGTATAGTGAGGACTAAGCCTCTGTGTTTTGTTGTGCTGGAGCGGAGGTGATGATTTCGTGGGTCCTGTTATGTTAATCGGATCCAATTGTGCAAGTTTATGTAGTTCTTCTGTGTTTTTGGTGAATGGATGTTTTCATTATAAGCAAACCGAAGTGCTTCATTTTGTTTTCTTTGTAGTTTTAGTATTTGTGAGTTTGATAGAGCGTTCAGAGCGTAAGCCGGGTAGGTTAATATTGGTAGTACACATGCTTTTACAAGATGTAATTTTATGTTTGTATTTAAGAACTGGAATCTCTTGATAGTGTTTAAGGCTACTTGTGCTTTGTTTGTGATATCTTTTACATGTTTTGTGTATCCGTTTACTCCCAGTTTTAGGCCCAATATTTTTGCTTCCTTTGCGTACTGTATGTGTTGCCCCTCTATGTTTACTGGTTCAGTTTTTTTTCAACGTTATGGGTAGTAGTGTAAATTTTTGTCTATTTGTTTTGATCTTCCATTTTCTCTCGTAATTGTTAATGTTTTTTTTATTTATCTTTCTGTTATTTTTGCTAACATTTTTTTTTTTTGCCTGCGTATGTGATTATTTGTGTGATATCATCTGCGTATTGTATATTTATGCTTTCTGTGAGTGGTAATGGAATGTCGTGGGTGTAGATGGTATAGAGTGTGGGTGAGATGCTACTGCCTTGAGGTACCCCACTGTGAAGTTGGAATGATGGTCCTGTGTAGTTTTTTATTGATATTGAGGCAGAGCGATTGTCTAGAAAGCTGCATAGAATTTTGTGAAGGATGTTGGGTAGTTTTAATTGACTTAATTTGAACTTTAATCCGTTTTGCCAAACTTTATCAAAGGCTTTTGATACGTCCCTTAGTGCAATACAACAGAGTTTATTGGCTGAAATTGCTTTTGAGATTACTTCTATTGTTGTTGCTATTGCTGTGTCAGTTGATCTTCCTGATCTGAAACCATGTTGGGAGTCTGGTAGGATTTTATTGGCATCTAGGAAAGTTCTTGTTCTTTTGTTAATTATTCTTTCGAAGATTTTTCCGGGTACTTCCAGAAGTGAGATTGGGCGATAGTTAATTGGATCAGTTGATGGTTTGTTCTGTTTTGGGATGAGTATGATTCTGGCGTGTTTGAATGGTTGTGGAAAGTATCCCATTGAGAGAGCGATGTTGAATAGTTTTGTGAGTATTTCGAGAACGTTGTCTGGTAAGTTTTGTAATATTACTTTATTTATTTTGTTTCCCCAGGTGTGTTGTTTTTAATTGTTTTATTGTTTGTTTTATTTCTTGTGTTGTGATCGGTGTTGTGTAGTAAGTGTCATTGGATAAATTGTTTGGGTTTCCTTGTATATTAGGTAGTGTTTGGACTTTGTTATCTTCTAGGTAGTTATTAACTCTGAGTTCCGTGTCTGCATCATATTGTAGGTTTTCCATGGGGTTTATTCTAAAAACATTGCTCCAGATATCTCTAAATATTTCTTCCTTTTTTTCAATTTTGTGTATTTTCTTATTGTTTACTACTAGATGTGAATTATTATTTATTTGATTGCCTTTTAGTATTTTTATATTCTGCCAGAATTTTTGTGGGTCTGCATACAGTTTATTTAGTGTTTTTATTTTGTTTTCCCAGTTACTTTTATTTTGTTCTTTGCATTATTTTATTATATTTTGTTTTATGGTTTTGTAGGCGGTGTATGTTGTATAGGTCCAGCCATTTCTGAGGCTGTTATTTAGCAATTGTTTTGCCCACCATTGTAATTCTTTGACTTTTTTATTATATATTGGTTTAACCAGAGTTTTGTGTGTTGATAATGGTATATTTTGTTGCATTGCTGTTGTTATTCCATCTAGCCACTGTTTTATTGATGTGTCTAGTGTGTGTTGTGACATGTATGGGTTGGTGTTAATGTCTTTTGTTGTATTTATTGCTTTATTCTTGAATTCATCCCAATTAGTTTTTTTCATCATATATGTGGGTGGTGTTGGTGTTCGTATGGGGTGGGATGTTATATTTATTAGTATTGGTAGGTGATCTGATGGGGTTGTTGGTCCTTGTGTTATGTTGATGTTATGGTATGTTTTGTTATTGGCAAGTATTATGTCTGGTGATGATGTTGCGTTATGAGTTAAGAATGTTGGGAAATCTGGACCTAAATGTGTGAGTTTATTATAATCAATGAACATTTTTATAGATCTGCCGACACTGTTGTTTTTTTTTCTTATCGATTGTTGGGTGGTGAGCATTTAAATCTCCTATTATATATGTTGGAAATGTTTCTGATGCTATATTGTGAAAATCTGTGATAGGTAAGAAAGGTCTTCTTGGAGGTAGATAGGTGGTTGCTATGTTTATTGGGCCTGTTGTTGTTTCAATTGTGGTTAGTATTACATCGGTATCGTAATTTTCTTTAACTCTGTGTTTCAGGTGTTCTTTTACTAGAATTGCCGAGCCGTCGTTTGCTTCTCCGCTGGAATTTATAAGGTAAGTTATATAATTTTGTATTTTGATGCTTTCGTGATTTTTTAAACCATGACTATTTATTAGTATCACGTCAGGGCTTATTTCTTTGTATATATTGGTTAGTGTTAGTTTGTTTGTGTCCCAGTGTCTTACGTTGTGTTGTAGTATTAGTATGCTGTCGGTGTTGTCCATATTTGATGTTTTTAGGATGTGTGCTTATATGAGTGGGGATGAATGAGTAAATTAGGTTGTGTATTTAATTTAGAGGGAGTTCTGTCTTTTATGTAGTTTTCTTCCTTTGGTTGGTGGTGTTTTTTCTTGGTAGAGCCCATTTCTTATTTTCCTGAAACGTGTGTCATCTTCTATTGGCCATACGTCGTGTAAGTCTATATCATTGTTCTTTAGTAGGTCGAATATTTCCTCTTCTTCATAGGCTGTTGATGTAAATATGTATTTGTATTTTCCTTCCTCTATACCTTCTATTATTTGTTAATGGTAGAGTGTTCTTTTCGGCCATCCGTTGCTCTTTTTTGTTATTATTTGCAACCCAATGCCTTTCCCGCTAATTTTTACTGTTTTTTCTTGTTCCTGTTCTTTTTCCTCCTCCACATCTATCTCTTCCATATCTTCTTCCTCTTCATTATATTCATTTTCTACGGGGTGGTCAAGTGTTGTTTTTGTAGGAGATGATGCTGCCAAGCTTAGATTTTTTTTTTGATGGTGGGTTGTCTGGCAGAATTATTTCTGGGATATTGTTAAGTTTGAAAACCTTATTTAATTCAGTGTTGTATGTGCCCGGGTTGGCCATGTTGATGATATGAGAGTGTATTATGCAAGTTAGTATTGTTGAGGCTGTGTCTTTTTTGAGCATGTCAGCTGGCATATTTAATGTATTGTTGTTTGGGTTATTCTTCAATGCCTGGCTGTAAGTGCTTGTGTTTTTCTTTTGTTTTCTTTTGTTTTCTTTTATTTCTTTTCTTTTTGGGCATTTGTTTGCCAAAGTTCTGTGTGGTCCAGAGCAGTTGAGACACTTCTTTTCATCTGAATTACAGTTTTTCCAGGTGTGTTCCGAGCTACTGCATTCAGAGCACACCGTGTGGTCTTTTGGTAAAGGGCAGTTATTGGTGGTGTGTTCCTCAAGAGAGTAGCACCTCATACAGGTGAGGATTGGAAAAAAAGTCATCTATTTTGATATTGTGTGAAGGAATGCTCATATGGAAAGCGATCATTCCTCTATCTGTGGTCATTTTTGCTGTGGCTGTTTCTTTTAAACATATTTTAATTATTTTGGTTTTGGGGATTTTGAAGACACTTTCAATGCCGCCAATCAGCCAATTGTTGTTGTTTAACATTTCTTCTTTTATTTCAGCTTCAGGGTGTGATAAAATGTAGTCGTCAACGTTATAGAGGATGATTGTTCTTTTTGCCCGGAGTTCTGGTGGCATAATGGGGTCGAAACCTTCTTCTTTTAGGGCTGCAGAGTGGACAGCTATGTGTGGCCTACTTAAAGGCGCAGCCGGAGCAGCGACTGACGCCGTGCAACGCGCCTATTGGTCTTTTAGGAAACCACGGGGGCGGAGCTTGCGTGGAGACTGCTGGTTGGCTGGTTGCTGCTGGAGAGCATCATGGAGAGGAGATCCTGCTGCTGCGGGAGCTGAAGGAAGACTGATGCTCGCATTTTTATTCTTGTTGATTGTGGGCATAAAATACCCACATGGGCTATGGTGGCCCGTTCTGCTCTTGTTTTCCTCTTCTTAGCGGCGCTGGTGCCGCTTCTTCGTGGTGTGCTGGCTGTGTTGTTTGTTGGAAGTCTTGAAGCAGTCCTCTATCATGTCGGCAATGATCTTGTCGTAGCTTGGAGAGCAATTCTTGGTCGGTGGTGCCTCGTCTTTGCTATCGGTGTCCCACTGCCACAGGTTCATGCCCTTGGTGGTTGTAGCAGCGTCAGGGGTAGTTTTATCAATATCCTTTTTATGACGGCCTTCTTCAGGAGAAGGGGGAGTGGTGTGGTGAGGCGGGTCTGTGGTGTGGCTGCGTAGGCTTGTGTCGGTGCCTACTACGTCCACGACCTCATTTTCTTCCTCTTCCTCCTCCATGCCCGTTCCCTCCTCCACATGGTCTTCGTGGCGAGGTTCTTCTTTGGGCGGCTGGCGTTTTCCCTGTGTCTTCTTGGTGCGATGGCGAGTGGTGAAGGCTTCCTCAGGGATTCTTATGGCAGGCAGCCAGTTGTGCTTCAGCAAAAGCGGAATCAAGGTCTGAAGGCGGCGGGTGTTGTTGCCTGCAAGAGCTTGTGCCGTGCAGATACAAGCCTTCATATTCAGCACCGCTTCTGCTGTTTACCCAGCCCTGGAAGACGATTTAGGGCGGGGAAGGGAGCGTTCTTGGTTGCCTTCCTTGGCGACCTCTCTGGCCTCTGGACCCTTCTTCCCCTTGAAGCTGGTGAAGGTGGCGTGGTCTCCTTCTCGGGGTAAGGCTTTCCTGAAGGATCTCGTCAGTCCAGAGTAGTGTACAAAGTAGTCTTTGTTGGCTACGAATTCACGGATGAAGCCGTAGCCAGACTTCTTATTGTACCACTTGAAGGTACCCTTGTGCTGCTGCGCTGCAATCGCGGAGGTGTTCTCACTCTCGCTTGCCTGAGAGGAATGTAGCATTCTATTTCTATTCTATATTTATAGAAAAGATGGGTGAAGGAAGAATAATATGAGTTCAAGAGGATAGTGAGAAATAATGAAAGAAGTATAAGATTAAAGATGGTGGGCTGTCCACCTTGCTATTTTACTTAATTGATGTTATACTGTGGTATAGCTCCCCGCATGTTTGTTTTGTAATTTATTTTTATTCATTTTTTATTCATTTTGATATCATTATATCAATTTATACATTTATGTTTATTATGTGTTTGTGAGAATGTTTGTGTTCTGTTTGCTGGCTTCATGTGATGGCGCGGGCCGCGACTGTACTCCCTGTTACACCGTAGGCGAGTCGAGAGACTCTACCACTACTCCTCGTCGACACCACCTCGGCTGTGAGATACGGTGTAGTGAACTCCGGCGTGGCATACCGCCTCGCCGCCGACTCAGGGCGCGGAGTGGGAGAGAGCCCAGCTACGAGTCCCGTGTGAAGCATGTGTGTGTGTGTGTGTTGTTTAGTGTCTTGGAGTTACATAATATTTTTTCCTTTTCAGATGCCCCGTGTGTGCTGAGTTTTTGTATTTGGCCATCTTCAGCAATACAATGAGTAAAGGTAAGTGTTTTAAGGTGAGTATGTTTCCTTATTTTTCGATTTGTTAATAGATTGGGGTGGGTGTTGTTTACATGCCTGTAAGCTGCTAGGAAATCACGGTGGTATTTTACTATTTGATCTAAGTTGTCTTTTAGGCTTTGATAGATTGGTAGGTTCAACTCTTCATTTTTTTTCCCCAAATTGTCTTTGCTCTGTAGTGTAGACGTATATTGAGAGGTGTTGTTTTGGTGTGTATGTGTATTTTTTCTGTTGTCATGGTGTAAGGGTGTTTCTGGTTTGTGGCAAATCTTACTGTTTTGTTTTGAACTTTTTAAAGTTTGCTAATTTGGTTATTGTTCATTGTGTGTATAGGGATTGGAGGGTAATCAAGTATTGGTAGTATTAGTGCTTTAACTAAGTGTATTTTTTTATTTTCTCTGGCATGTTGTGTAGCTTGTAGAGTTTTTGTAGTGATGCAATTGCTATATTTTTACGCTCCTGTATATGTTTGTAGTAGCCACCTGTAGCATTTTTGCCTCGCGGTAATATATATGAAACTGGTGCCTTCCCGGTTGTAGTAGGGTAATGATATTCCCTGTTTTTCCCACTTGATCCAATATCGCTGGGTCATACGAACACGGTCTCCGTCTCGTCGTTGATCTTCGGACCACGCATCCGAGACGTACAACCGAGAGGCAAGCAAGAAAACGGCGTAAAACCAAGTAATATCGAGTCGGAGGAGGTGCCAGATTTTCCAGCCAGCGGCATGCATGCAGCGAGCAACAAGACAACCAGCCAGCCAGCCACAGAGGAGGCAGACTGAGTCTGTGTCAGAAAATAATAATAATAATAATAATAATAATAATAATAATAATAATAATAAGACAGACAGACAGACAGACAGACAGACAGAAGACAGAAGAAGAGAGAGAGAGAGAGAGAGAGAGAGAGAGAGAGAGAGAGAGAGAGAGAGAGAGAGAGAGGGGGTGCGATTAATCCAATAGGGAAACGATATTAAACCAAGAAACACCTAGAAAGGACTTGATTCACAGGGTATACGGAGTATAGTAGGGCAAACCAGGAAGAATTTAAAGGGGCCTAAAAACTCACATCGAGTGCCAACGACCACACCACGTTGAGCACACCGCTTCTCGTCCGATCAGCGAAGTTAAGCAACGTTGGGTCCGGTTAGTACTTGGATGGGTGACCGCCTGGGAACACCAGATGTTGTTGGCATTCCATTATTTTTTTATTTATATATTTATTTATTTTTATTTAATTATTATTATTATTATTATTATTATTATTATTATTATTATTATCATTATTAGTATTATTTTATAATAATAATAAGAAGAAGGTTTGATTTGTCTATTCTTATATTGTTTTACCTGCTTATTTAATTATTTGTTAATTCATCCATTTATTCTTGTACTGCCTCGTGAATGGATTACCAACCAAAACTGTGTATTCTAAACACACATGAATAGGAGAGGACTCGAACTGTCAAATTTTTTTCTCTCTCTCTCTCTCTCTCTCTCTCTCTCTCTCTCTCTCTCTCTCTCTCTCTCTCTCTCTCTCTCTCTCTCTCTCTCTCTCTCTGTCTATTTGTGACAAGTGTGTATGTGTGTGTGTGTGTGTTTTTTATTTATTTTTTTTTTTTTTTTTTTTTGTGTTTTATTTTCTCTCTTTCCTTCCTCTTTTCTCTCCCTCTCGCCTGCCTCAATTTCTTTGAGTTACCCATGACATGTTGTTATGGTTGTGAGAGGGGAGCGTTTTCTGTGGTTGTCGAACACTCTTACGTCATTCCCGTCAAATCGTAAGGCAAGGTTGGGCCCCGGCAAACAGTATTTAAAGAAGTGCCAACCTAAGCTCTCAGAACACAAGCGCTCAGACACAGACACACAACACACACAGAGAGAGAGACAGACTTTTGTTGTTGGCTGGGTTGTTCTTAGAGCACAC
>NW_025541635.1:0-16100 GCF_017591435.1 Portunus trituberculatus
ACCCAGCCCTGGAAGACGATTTAGGGCGGGGAAGGGAGCGTTCTTGGTTGCCTTCCTTGGCGACCTCTCTGGCCTCTGGACCCTTCTTCCCCTTGAAGCTGGTGAAGGTGGCGTGGTCTCCTTCTCGGGGTAAGGCTTTCCTGAAGGATCTCGTCAGTCCAGAGTAGTGTACAAAGTAGTCTTTGTTGGCTACGAATTCACGGATGAAGCCGTAGCCAGACTTCTTATTGTACCACTTGAAGGTACCCTTGTGCTGCTGTGCTGCAATCGCGGAGGTGTTCTCACTCTCGCTTGCCTGAGAGGAATGTAGCATTCTATTTCTATTCTATATTTATAGAAAAGATGGGTGAAGGAAGAATAATATGAGTTCAAGAGGATAGTGAGAAATAATGAAAGAAGTATAAGATTAAAGATGGTGGGCTGTCCACCTTGCTATTTTACTTAATTGATGTTATACTGTGGTATAGCTCCCCGCATGTTTGTTTTGTAATTTATTTTTATTCATTTTTTATTCATTTTGATATCATTATATCAATTTATACATTTATGTTTATTATGTGTTTGTGAGAATGTTTGTGTTCTGTGTGCTGGCTTCATGTGATGGCGCGGGCCGCGACTGTACTCCCTGTTACACCGTAGGCGAGTCGAGAGAGACTCTACCACTACTCCCTCGTCGACACCACACAACTCTTACCCCCTACAGTTAGGTCCCCGGGTGTCGGCGACTCAGGATGAGGTGCAACCCCCTCCCCATCTACCGCTAGCTGGGGGCCAGCAAGCCCTACCAGTGGCCAGTACCCCTCGGCTGTGAGATACGGTGTAGTGAACTCCGGCGTGGCATACCGCCTCGCCGCTGACTCAGGGCGCGGAGTGGGGAGAGAGGAGCCCAGCTACGAGTCCCGTGTGAAGCATGTGTGTGTGTGTGTGTGTTGTTTAGTGTCTTGGAGTTACATAATATTTTTTTCCTTTTCAGATGCCCCGTGTGTGCTGAGTTTTTGTATTTGGCCATCTTCAGCAATACAGTGAGTAAAGGTATGTGTTTTAAGGTGAGTATGTTTCCTTATTTTTCGATTTGTTAATAGATTGGGGTGGGTGTTGTTTTACATGCCTGTAAGCTGCTAGGGAAATCACGGTGGTATTTTACTATTTGATCTAAGTTGTCTTTTAGGCTTTGATAGATTGGTAGGTTCAACTCTTCATTTTTTTTTCCCAAATTGTCTTTGCTCTGTAGTGTAGACGTATATTGAGAGGTGTTGTTTTGGTGTGTATGTGTATTTGTTCTGTTGTCATGGTGTAAGGGTGTTTCTGGTTTGTGGCAAATCTTACTGCTTTGTTTTGAACTTTTTAAAGTTTGCTAATTTGGTTATTGCTCATTGTGTGTATAGGGATTGGAGGGTAATCAAGTATTGGTAGTATTAGTGCTTTAACTAAGTGTATTTTTTATTTTCTCTGGCATGTTGTGTAGCTTGTAGAGTTTTTGTAGTGATGCAATTGCTATATTTTTACGCTCCTGTATATGTTTGTAGTAGCCACCTGTAGCATTTTTGACTCGCGGTAATATATATGGAACTGGTGCCTTCCCGGTTGTAGTAGGGTAATGATATTCCCTGTTTTTCCCACTTGATCCAATATCGCTGGGTCATACGAACACGGTCTCCGTCTCGTCGTTGATCTTCGGACCACGCATCCGAGACGTACAACCGAGAGGCAAGCAAGAAAACGGCGTAAAACCAAGTAATATCGAGTCGGAGGAGGTGCCAGATTTTCAAGCCAGCGGCATGCATGCAGCGAGCAACAAGACAACCAGCCAGCCAGCCACAGAGGGAGGCAGACTGAGTCTGTGTCAGAAAAATAATAATAATAATTATAATAATAATAATAATAATAATAATGAGAGACAGACAGACAGACAGACAGACAGACAGGCAGACAGAAAGAGAGAGAGAGAGAGAGAGAGAGAGAGAGAGAGAGAGAGAGAGAGAGAGAGAGAGAGAGAGAGATGGGGGGGGTGCGATTAATCCAATAGAGAAACGATATTAAACCAAGAAACACCTAGAAAGGACTTGATTCACAGGGTATACGGAGTATAGTAGGGCAAACCAGAAAGAATTTAAAGGGGCCTAAAAACTCACATCAAGTGCCAATGACCACACCACGTTGATCACACCGCTTCTCTTCCGATCAGCGAAGTTAAGCAACGTTGGGTCCGGTTAGTACTTGGATGGGTGACCGCCTGGGAACACCAGATGTTGTTGGCATTTCATTATTTTTTTTCATTTATATATTTATTTATTTTTTATTTAATTATTATTATTATTATTATTATTATTTTTATTATTATTATTATTATCATTATTAGTATTATTTTATAATAATAATAAGAAGAAGGTTTGATTTGTCTATTCTTATATTGTTTTACCTGCTTATTTAATTATTTGTTAATTCATCCATTTATTCTTGTACTGCCTCGTGAATGGATTACCAACCAAAACTGTGTATTCTAAACACACATGAATAGGAGAGGACTCGAACTGTCAAATTTTTTCTCTCTCTCTCTCTCTCTCTCTCTCTCTCTCTCTCTCTCTCTCTCTCTCTCTCTCTCTCTCTCTCTCTCTCTCTCTCTCTCTATTTGTGACAAGTGTGTATGTGTGTGTGTGTGTGTTTTTATTTATTTTTTTATTTTTTTTTTTTTTTGTGTTTTATTTTCTCTCTTTCCTTCCTCTTTTCTCTCCCTCTCGCCTGCCTCAATTTCTTTGAGTTACCCATGACATGTTGTTATGGTTGTGAGAGGGGAGCGTTTTCTGTGGTTGTCGAACACTCTTACGTCATTCCCGTCAAATCGTAAGGCAAGGTTGGGCCCCGGCAAACAGTATTTAAAGAAGTGCCAACCTAAGCTCTCAGAACACAAGCGCTCAGACACAGACACACAACACACACAGAGAGAGAGACAGACTTTTGTTGTTGGCTGGGTTGTTCTTAGAGCACACACACGCTTAGACAACCACAGTAACCATCAGGCTTGCTTTCTCCCTAGTGAGTGCCACCTACGTCTAAAACGGTGTGCTTTCCGCCACACCCCAAGAATTATATGGACACCACACTGTAAAAAAAAATCTGTAAATTTTACAGAAAATTCACTGGTAATGTGGCTGCCAAACTTTATCCGTAAAAAATACAATTTTCTGTAATTTTATTTTTCTGTAAAACTTTACAGCTTTTCCGTAAAATTTACAGCTTTATGTATTTTTATTTTCTGTAAAATATTACAGTATAATTTCTGTATACGATTTACAGGAATTACTTGTAAAGAAAAAGGGTAAAAGGGGAAATTACCTGTAAAAAAAATGGGTAAAATGGGAAATTACCTGTAAAAAAAAGGGTAAAAGGGAAAAAATGTATTTCTCAATTTTATTGTATTTTACTGGAATTACAATACTTGCCCAAATTATTTGTAGTTTACAAGATCTAGTGAATAAATTAACAGTAAGAAGTTGTAAGAAATTTCTGGTCAATGCCCACATTATTTACTCTTTATGTTAGCAGCACAGTATGCAAACCCTTAATATATCAATCGAATTGGGTGAAGACTGAGTCGATAAAACAAAATAAATATAGTATATATATATATATATATATATATATATATATATATATATATATATATATATATATATATATATATATATATATATATATATATATATATATATATATATATATATATAGAGAGAGAGAGAGAGAGAGAGAGAGAGAGAGAGAGAGAGAGAGAGAGAGAGAGAGAGAGAGAGAGAGAGAGAGAGAGAGAGATAGATAGATAGATAGATAGATAGATAGATAGATAATGATGTGTCATCATTTGCCCTTTTCGACAACGAAAAACATTTGACAGCATTTCCTAAATCAAGAGCAACATTTTTCATGACAATATACTGCGGAAAGATGACTATGCAGCGCTCATGAGGCATTTGCATGTTTACCAACAATATTATTATATACACAATAAAATACTAAAACTAAAATTCAGTACTTAGAATAACTACCATCGACGGCTACACTTCGAGAACCTTTCTTGAGTATGAACGATACTTTTCTTAACAGATCTTGAGTATCACAAGTCTACCTGATTTGACAGGACACAGAAGTACAAAAATATTCCTTATTTCTGTGGGGAAACACTCCACTTGAGCCAAAGTACACAAAAATAAAATCACCATTTTCAATGTCTTAAAACATTCTTAAGATAAGAGAGAAGCATTAAAGGAATGTAAGGTTTATCATATGCCAGGAATGCCTGTTTGACAGGCTTGTTAAATGCTTATTTCCTTGTGTTCACATGAAAAAGATAACCTAGCCTTTGGAATCTGAATGAGGTAAAAGGAGAAATTACCCAAGCAAAGTTTTAAAACTAAAGCACCGTAAAATATTATATTTATCCAAGCACGCACACACACACGCACGCACGCACGCACACACACACACACACACACACACACACACACACACACATATATATATATATATATATATATATATATATATATATATATATATATATATATATATATATATATATATATATATATATATATATATTGTGTGTGTGTTTCATTACAAAGGACCATTCCAGAGAAAAAAAAAAAACTTACTTGTAGGCATTTCATTACACTGTGCATCATCAAGCATGGAGAGTACTTTGATACAGTCGAGTACCGCTCAGTTTCTATCACCTAGTTCCTTCCCCTCCACTGGCTGACAGCACCTGTAATAATTAAGACCGAGATATAAAAATGAAACAAAATTGGCATTGCTGTCTTGATTCTTGAATACACAATATTGGAAGATTAAACGAATACTTATCAAGTGTGAAGTTTGATCTTGATTTCACGAACATTTAACGTCACTGAGGTAGTAGACGAGATGCTCTTTCAGAGCATAGGTTTGAGGAAGCAGCCAGTAACATGAGTGAAAAGACAAACTATAGTTCCATAAAGAGAGTCGCATGAGTAAAGGGAAGGGCAGGGAGGGCGTCTACTACCTCAGTGACGTCGTTAAATGTTCGTGAAATCAAGATCAAACTTCACACTTGGTAAGTATTCGTTTAATCTTCCATTTTACTCCTCGACCATTTAACTGACGTCACCGGTAGTCGACGAAAGCTTTAGAGTGGTTCCTCAAACCTACAATGTCAAAAAAGGAACAGAGAATTCCAAAGGAAAAAACAATGAACAGGAGTAACATTCTATTTTCCCCAAAAAAGCCAAAGGAACAACAAAAAACCCAAAAAGGTAACATGGTGAACAAAAAGGCACAAGAACTATGAGATAATTTTAACAGTACCACTAACTTTTTCGAAAAAAAACCAGAGTCAGAGTTGGAAGGAGTGGAACTGAAGATGCTGCGATTTCCTCTTGGAGTGATGAGGATAGATAAAGTCAGGAATGATTACGTCATAGGAACAACACACGTACACCAGGTTGTGGGACAAAGCAAGAGAGGCGAGGCTGAGGTGGTTTGGACATGTTAGGAGAGACAAGGAGTATGTGGGGAGGAGGATGCTGGACAAGGGTCTACCCGGCAGGAGGAAGAGAGGGAGACCAAAGAGAAGGTTCATGGATGCTGTGAAGGGAGACATGCTAGTGGTGGGCGTGACACAGGAAGATGCAGAAGACCAAGCGCATTGGAGAACAGTGATTTGCTGTAGCGACCCCTAATGGGAGCAGTCGAAAGATTATTAAAGAATAAAAAGTTTTCAGAAGTAATGAATATTACCTTGTGGACTTAGCTCCTCCACTCTACATCAGCAATAGCATTAATCAGGGACAGAACTTTGGGATGGACTTGGGTGTGTCTCTTGCAGTGCTTCTTTACTTCAATCTTGCTGCCCCGCTCTGGATTGATGCCAACAAAGCATCTGCAATGATATACAGGAATATACATACTGTAAATACTGGAATTTTTTCTTCATCCTTAAAACACTATGTACTAATTTCAATATGTAAGCTATAACTGCATACCACAGAAGTAGATGATGCTCATTAACAATCTGCTCAGTTTCAAAAGAATACTGTAAAGTTATTTTAGAAGAAAATTATTTGTCGACAGGTAACAATGGATTTTTTTTTCTTTGTTCTAGCCCGTGTGCACCGGTAGGCATTATGTGCCCTTTGATGTTGTTCAGCGCAGACTCGTTAGTGGTGCAGGCAAGGATTGTATAGTGACGCTTTTTAGAAATCCATGCCCCTCTCCCCAAACTCATTTTTGTTGCATGTGCAACTAGATTTTGAGTATCAGGGTGACATGCATGTAATTTTATGACACTCAGCATATGACACAAAGTTTCAAGGTGGCACTGGTGGAGTTCAAACCCATGAGTAGACATCAGTCCGACCCCACACTCACCACCTTATCCACTCCGCCCCCACCTCCCTCTAGACATTTTTACCCTTAAGTTCCATTTCAGAAAATAATTACCTTTGAATGAACTCCAGTGTTGATGCAGAATCAACAGGGTACATTATGTTGAAGTTGTAGTAGGAGGCCAGCAGCATAGCCAGTCCACTAGTAAATGTTGCGATATGGTCAGTGACAACAACACCATCAATTGATAACATATATCTGGTTGCCGTCAACCTTGATGCCCCTGAAATGTAATAAAGAAAATTAACATGCCTCTCTTGTAATTTTATGATACGCCTCTAACATCCTAACCGCTCCGTCCACCCTTCTATGCTTAAGACATAACTGCTTTTAGATGTTTAACCTCCTTCACCTCCAGCCTCTATTCCAAAAGATCATGTAATAATAATAATAATAATAATAATAATAATAATAATAATAATAAACAAAATAATGATGATAGTTTCACCTCTCTTCTGTATAATATGTAGGGTGTTGCAAAATAATGAACCCTTTCAATACGGTGACGCCTAAGTCGGCATCATGAAGCACCAGTGGTATATACGAATACGCCTGCGTTGGCGTCATAGCTTTACCATATCATATAAGAAAGGGTCAGGATAACACATTTGAAAGTGGTGCCCCGTATACAAGCATGTGCGCTTTTTTAAGTGTTCGGAGCGAAGGGGTTAACTTAGCCTGCTTTCTCTCACAAACCATTACCTTACTCCTTACAGCACTCACCACTCACCCTAAGCATCATTCTACTGAATGTTTTTTTTTTGCCCCCCCCCAAAAAAAAATATCCATTTATAAGCAAAATTGCCTCCATAAACTGAATTATTCAATATTTTTGCCATAAAATTGTGTACTACCACAATTTACACTGTTAAGGGTTGCAGCACTAAACCTCCTTTGGTTGCATATCATTATCCATGAAAATAAAAGCTAGGTTTCATGATAATATTGGTAAATATCAGCCAAGCTTAACTTACCAAAGCCTATTAAACATGGTGTCTTGGGAAGATCCTTCTCCAGTTCAGGCCTAGATGCAGTTGGCTGAAAAATGAATAAGCAGAAATAAATATAAATAAAAACCTTCACACTTAGGGAACATATAACAAATTACTCATACAAGAACAACACAAACAAATAGAGCACATGAGGCACAAAGAGTTCAGAGATACATGCAGATGGACAAAATGACAAGACGTACATACAGGTGCATGGAGACAGACAGGTACTTGATGAGACGCACAGGTACAGATGGACGAACAAACACAGAGAAGGTTCACTTCAAGGGGTTAAAATCTTCCAGTTCCCAGAACTCAGCTGTCAAAGTACTGTACTACTACGCATTGTTAGAGGCACACAATGTATTATCATACTGGAATTTTTTAGATCACTAGTTTAGTATGGTATTTACTTTTGTATACAACTTAAACTATTAATATAGAAAACTAACCTTTACACATACATACATAAAGTCTTATTTTTCATTTAGGTAAGACATAGCAGCACAGATCATAGCTGCAACCTCTGCATTGCCATTATCAACAGAGCCTTTAGCCTGCACAAGTTCCTGTTGAATTCTCCTTATATTCAAGTTTGGTTCTTCTTCTATCCATTTTAGAATTCGTGCTCCCTTACTATCAATGGCAGACTCTACTTTTTCACTTATGTTAATGCCAGTGAGTTCCATAAAATGAACGAACATTCCTGCTGCCTCAAATAAATAAGGCCATTCTATTTTTAAATGAAGAACATCCATTTTCCTTTGTATGATGTCTTGCCTTTGAGAAAAGTAGGTATCCTTCATCAAATATTCCACATCATCATGAAATTTTTCTTTGTATTTCTGCTTTAATAAGCATTGCTTATCTTCTTGTGTTCTTTCTGATTCCCCATCTGGGTAATCACTCGGCATATAATTAATGCATCCATACTTATCATGCAAGTATATTTTGGTGGCTGGACCAGCTCTCACAGCATCTTCCTCCTCCATTACAAGGGAGTTTCTACGTTTCCTTTTGAATGAGTTACTGTCAGATTTTCTATTTTGTTGTCAAACCGTGACTGCAATTGTTTCAGAAGGGAATCATATCCAGTACCAACACGAGTGCCTTCAATCTCATCTAGGAAAGATTGAGGATATGTCTTCACAATCTTTTGTGCAATTGTTGCTAGTGACCTTTACCTGGCTTCTGAGAGATCTTACTTATTTCATCAACTAGAATTCTCACCATCTCTCTTCTTGCTGATGGTTTAGGTCTTAACTTCTTTTGTAAACATGTCATTAGATTCTTCTTTGAAAATTTTGACCATGGTATTTCAAATTCATCTGCCCAAACAGGATTTACACCAGGCTGTAAATTTGCTGCTATTTCTCTTTCTTCCTCTGAGGTTGAAGGTGGTGAAACCGATTCAGAAATTATAGATGTGTCTGATAAAGCAGTCTCTTGTGATTTCTGAGATGTTGTGGACCCTGAAATTTAATCAAAAGAAAACCTATATACCATGATGCCTCTTAAGTTTCCTGGGAAGTACAGTCAAACCTCAAAACTCAAAGTGTCAAAAAAGTAAATATAAATGAAAGTATTTATAACTGCATTGACCTTAAGTGAGAAGTGGTGATGGCAAAAATTTATTAGCAAATTTTTCTACCAGTGAAAACAAACGAGTTAAGAGCAGTCCTGTATGTTAAGGGCGTCATCGGCTGCGTTTGAGTTCCAAGAGTTTAAAGAAAAAGTGTTCATAGTCCAAGTTATTCGGGTTTTGGGGCGTTTCTGTATCTTGACTGTATCTGTTTATTTCATAAGGTATATTATCTCTGACAAATTCATGAAATGATAAGAGTAGATAACATCCACATCTGCTGCAAAAATTTTAAAAAAATTAGCTTAAAATAATCCTGTACCTTGTTGCCAGTTATTAATAAGTTTCCGCACTTGAATCTCCTTCAGCATCAGAAGATCAGATGACTTAACATACTTTAGGTCATCTTCTGTTTCAACACCTAAACCTATAAGGTGTTCACACGCTTCCTCCAGTACTTGTGGAAGAAGACTGGGAAGAATACTCTGAACTGCATTCTTGATTTCCTCCATACTTCACAGCCCTGATGATAAAAAAAAAAAAAATAAATAAATAAAATAAAATAAAAAACGAAACGTGCAGAAAAAAAAGTAATAATAGCATTTAGTGCTAGAATGAAGAAGAGTACATAAGAAAATGGATATGATAATACAGTGGACATTCGATATAACACGAGATAGGTTTCAGGAAAGTTCGCTTAATATTGATATCGCGTTGTACTGAAATAAGGGTGCATGTCTTACTTAGCACAACGGGGGTGTTTCGGAAAAACTAACGACAAATTCAACTCGCATAATATAGTGAGGATTTGTTTTCAATAGATTTTGGGAGTCCTAAATTTACACGTCACTTTATATGGAACATTTTATACCGATTTGTGTTATGTCGACGGTCTACTGTAGAAAGAGGTTCCCAGATTATTTATATTCCTGTTTAGTTTCACTTCTGAGGTATACAGTAAACCTGCATAAGTCAGACTAGTCAGGGGAAAAGCAGATACGAGATAGCCGAAAATATGAGAGATCCGATGGGCTGTGTTCCTAGTCTGTTTACTATTGAAAACCCAAGGTTCCCCCAACCCCCATTATTATTTCACTGTTTTATCATTTTGAAATACAGTAATACCTCGATAAGTGACGGTCCGATAACCGACGCTTCACATAACTGACACCTTCAAATTACATCCATCCATCCATCCATCCATCCATTTCCCGACGCCTGCTCCCACATGGGAGCTCCCCATGCCATGATCCAGAACAACAGACAACCACCCCCGAGCAATTACAACAGACCCTATATATCCAACACTGTTTCCCTGGAACTACACACACTTTTGAGTAAATTACTAAAACCCTCACAGATCTGACATTGTTTGCCTCATGCAACCACTTGCTTTGCCCAGATCTCCACATCAGTCTCCTGAAATCCCAGCACAGTGAAATTTTGGGCTGTCCAATGGTCCAGGAACATAACCCCTTATAACACTGAAAATGGGTACCGATGACCGACATCCAGGAACCTAACCCCCCACTATAACACTGAAAATGGATCTCGATAACCGACGTTTCAGATGTACAAGAACCTACCTCTCTCTTTAAACACTGAAGCTGGATCTCAATAACCGACGTTTTAGATATGGCAGGATGTCAGAGTGTGTTGTAATTGGGAGTACTGTACAAGAATTACCATTACATTAGTATTTTATTAATTGGCACTTACCTGCCTCATAAGGGCCCAAAATCAGTGTGTCTCGACTACTTGTACTACACACGTCACTATCACTATGATCAGCCTCATACCCATCATGGTCCTTGGGTACCACCAATTCAAGTCCACGTCTCAGTTTTTTGTACGGAACTTTGACGATCAGTTTCCAGTTCAACTTAATCTTTCGTTGCGTTCTTCTAATCATGTTCCATTACTCCATATATTTTTACTGCCTAGAATACAGATCAGTATAGGGCATTGTATTACTCTCAAGGATCCCTAAGTATGCCATAGTATTTTTTTTTTAGCAATATTATAATCCATAAAAATGAATATTTTCTTCAACTTACCTTACTCATTGAATGATGTCTTATGAAGATATGGTATGTTTGAGTGGGATGAATAGTGATTTTCCTTTCTTGTAGCCATTAAGAGGTACATAACTGATCAATTTTAAAGATTCTATACACTGAAATGAAGTGGGTGTCGAATTGTGCAATAGTGTGTATACATGTAAGCTTTTTGAAAGCTGTGACTTGAATTCTTGCACTAAAAAGTATACTTGTGTACAAGGATTCAATATAATGAACTGAATTTCTCCAAACAGTAAGCCATTTTCACTTTTACCTAATACAACATAGTGCCCCTTATTGTAATGAGTGCCCTTTATTACTACTTCCAGACTAACTTCTGCACTATCAGCAATCTGACACATCTTTATGGCTGTTTGGATACCTTGATTATATGTATCTGAAATTAAAGGAATGCTTTTTGTTACCTCTACTCTATGTTGAAAATAGGGGCTGGCCTGTTTATAGGATTGTAATAATTGATGTTTTTCACTCATTGTCTGGCAGACATTCTTGAAATTCTGGGCACTTCTAATACACCTTTTGAAATAGCAATGCTTGCTTTCAAAACGCAATGTCCACAAGTGTATTAATGGACCAAACTGCAAAATTAGCTTCGGATTGTGTTTCAAAAAATGATGTTTGGGTTTCAGTTTCTCGTCCGGGAAACATGATAGCCTGTCTTCTAGATATTCATCGATGAGTATAGAAAGATATGGAATGTCTGAGTCTTTGAGCTTTGGGGCACATACCATTTCCACGATATCATGCAGTAAAAGGAACAACTGCCAAACTGGATCATCTTCATTTTTCGTTCCTACTATATCACATATAATAACAGGTAACAGCCTTATTAAGCACCAGTTTTGTGCTGCTTGACCACCTAGTCTACCCCAAGAAACATTCACCTGACATGGCTTTGAGGCAGCATCTGTACCAAGATAAGGAAACAAATTTATACGCTGGTTGAGTTCTGCATACGTTAACCATCCTTTAACATTGACGAGATTCTTCAGAATCATGGCTAAATCATAATATCCAACACCCTCAAAAATATCATGACCCAAACATGGTGGCAGACCGGGTGCACAAACATGATAATACTTCAAAGAATTGAAAGCAGAATTAAATTTAATACCATTTATGTTATTCAGAACACTGTGTTCTTGTTCAAGATGCCTTATTGTTGCATTATAATTTTCCACTGTTCTCGGTGTACCAACAAAAACAGGGTCACTCCGAAATTCTGTGAGGGTAATGGTACAGTACCGACAGAAGTGTTCAACTGTACTAAAATTTTCAGTAAAGCCACCTACACCATGGGACCCCAAGTTGTCTCCTGTAATACAATACAGTGTCCCCTTCACAGTTTCATTATGTAGCTGAATCCCATCGTTCTCCAGCTTCTTTAAATCTTCAACTAAATCATGAAATATTTTATCATGGCCAAAATGCTTCAAGTCTACTTCTTTACACAGGAGAACTAAGAGGGTATTATCAACAACAGAGCGAAGATGAGGTCTAAAATTGCCAAGCGTCAAATAAACCCCAAGAATTTTGTGTTTTTTCTTACTTGACCCTAAAGGGTTGCATATTTCAAAAGCATCTTGATAAAGAATAAGCCGTAAAGAGTTAGGATAACTTTTAAATAGTCCATTACTCTTAAACGCAAGCCCATCAGTAATATCACTGACGCAACAGTCACCGTGTGCTTGATCTTGGTACTGTGATGTTAATATGTATTCTTTGAAAACAGATTCATCCTTAAAAAGGCACTGTAATGTTTCAAGTACTGGAATATATTGATAGGTGCACTCTTTGTTCTGACTGTTCCTTCCCAGATAATGACACCGAGGCTGAACGTAATTAAAGGTCTCCTTGAAAAATTTATTACGACTGTAATTAGATCTTAATGGTCCACTGTTACACTTAGAAAATATATCAGAGTCTTCAATGCCATTTATAATTTCTTTAATTTTTGGTTCAGGAATGTCAAGCTGCTTTAATGAAGTGGTAAGTTTCTGTAGGCAATAAGAAAACCCAAGTGAGTGTATATTTTGAAATTCCTCCACAATGCACTGAATAACCGATGATGGCAGCAAGTATTTTGACAACAATTTTAAATAAAATAAAGCAAGATTTCTTATAAATAATTCATCATCTGTGGTCTGTATTTCCTCATCACTGGTCCCTTCACATAGGCCTATGGGAATATCATTTTCTGCTGTAGTGGAATCCCCCCGAGCTTAGCGACATGTCACCAAAAAAATCTGAATTTGATGAGCAGATCATTTCAGTTGGCAGGTCCTTAACTGTTTGATATCTGTGATACCTACTTATATGTACACTAAATGTGGTCTTCTTTGAGAACATTTTGGAGCACTGATTAAATGGACACTGAACCCTGGTGCCGTCATCCATGTGCTGTCTCAAATGATTTAACAAATCTTTGATCGCATCACAAACGTGTTGGCACAGCAGCGTTTTACACTGTAATTTCATATGGAGACTCAAAGCCAAATTTTTTTCATGATTTTTTGACCTTCGTTCTTGGTGGTCACGATAAATATGAGCCTTCAGTCCTGTATATGAGAAAAGCTTCCGTCTGCAGCCCCCTAATGGGCAACTGATAACTCTTCTGTATTCATTTGAATGCAACAGGCAATGATTTCCATAATTTCTAATAGACCTAGATACATGATTACAGTGGGGACATGCAAACTCTGAATCCATGTCACAACTGATTACTCGAAAATAACTAGTACGTACTTAAATTTAAATGTACTTGCCCTCTAGCTTTTAATATTCTTATGTTCAGAAGCCAATAATTTTCTCAAGAGTGGTGGACTTATGGAACAGCCTGCCTAGATGGTAGGTGAGACCCCTAATCATTTGTAACTGGAAGCATACATTTAATTTAAAATATATACAAGCACCCTGACCAGTAGACTCTGCTTTAAGGCGAGCACCAAAGCCCCCAAAAGTGCATACTATTATGGCTTATGAACAGACTGACACTACAATGTTATGCAGGAAAGTAACGGTTGGGTGGTTAGGGGTGGTGGCTGTGGAGGGGTGGCTATGGGGTGGGGAAGCTTCCTACGGTGAAAGGGTGACAGCTTACTACTATACTGTATCTGTGAGTATATGAACAAGACACATTAATACTGAAATGGCACACAAACTGAGGCTTGGCACTATACGTTAAGCAGGCAGGTAATGGTTGGGGGGGGGGCTGGCTGTGGCCACGGTGGAGCTGTGGGGTGGTGAACTTGCTACGTTGAAAGTTTACTAAGTACTGGTATTATGTGAATGACACATTAATATTGAAATGGCATACAAACTGAGGCTTGGCACTACACGTTAGGCAGACAAGTAATTGTTGGGGGTGTTGGCTGTGGCCACGGTGAAGCTGTGGGGTGGGGGAAGCTTGCTACGTTGAAGGCTTACAAGTAATGGTATTATTATGAATGACACATTAATATTGAAATGGCATACAAGCTACGGTAAATCAACCATTCAGTCACCACTACATACCCTGAGACAAATGTTGGGTAGCTGTCTTGCAGTAAGATGCGCGTTGCCCGCCACTCTGCCCGTATGAGACATGTACACGAGCCCGCCCTGGTCGTCCCAGACTTCTTGGCGCGAAGTTTTTGTAAACAATAAAAAAAAAAAAACAGCTGAGCGTCGCCATGCGCTTGTAATATCCTTATGCTGGTTCTGTTCTTATCATAGTTACTTAATTTCATACTACTAAAAGTATCAACTGAGATAAAAAAAAAATCTGTTACTTACCGCATATGTCTCCGAGTAGTATATTCCAGCCTCTTGTGGTATTCTTCTGGTATTGCAAGCGAGTACTGCTTACCCCACAAGTAACCGAAATAAGCTTTAGTAACCGAAACAAAGAACGTTCGAGATTTTTCATTTTTCAATATGAATTTTTATCTCATCACCTTTGATATAAAAAAAAAATGTTAAAGATAAAATAATGCGCGTTGACAAACAAAAGCGCTATTTGGTAAGAATTTTGGGAGCGTGCCAGTTGTCGCCATAAACAATATGCGTGCGAAGAAACATGAATAAAGTACTTAAAACATTTTTTTAAGTGTATTAGTGTATCAACAAAGAGTAAGTGTTACATTTCAAGTAATTCATAAAGAAAAAAATAGAAGACAGTCACTTAGCAGAGCAGAAGCATTCCAACATTTTACAGTCACATGTATTTCAAATTACATGATTTTTCCTGTAATTAATTTTATCATGATAAAATACTATCTAAAGAAAATGAGGATTTCTAGTCTTTCGGAACACACTCAGTATTGCATTCTAAAAGTCAACAAACACTCAGTCGAAGAAATTAAGACATCACAAGCAAAATGCACGCCATATTTTACAGTCGTATACTGTATTCTCAGATACCGGGATTTCTCTGTTAGCATTTACGGGGAAAAATACTGTAAAAATACATTTTTTTTTTAGTGCACCTATGGTTTTTCTATCTTTTGATGCAATTCACACACGAGCTCCCCTACGGAATACCAGGATTTACCCTGTGACTGCGGGAGCCGGTGTGTTTCGCAGCAAAAAGGAGTTGTCCGACCCTCCCTCTTTCCCTTTAACTAACCACTTTCCTTTTTTCACTGCCTCCAGTTGAAGGGGCTGGGGGACCTTAAAAGCCCCCAGAACTCCTGAAGTGGAAGCACCCTGCGAGGCACTGGGGAAGCCCGTGAGCGTGCGAGGCCCACCCCCAGTTGCGGGTCCAGGTCAGGAAATTTTAGCTTAGGTAAGAGTTTTTTCCCACATCTTACCGAGGCTTCTAGCTTTTACGCAGGGCGGGACTGTCACGACGGTTTTCAGGAACCGGGCAGTTCGCTAGCAACCGCCAACTGCAAGGTAGATCAGTCCATATACGTTCGTACGGGGGAGCACCCCTCCCCCTTGTGAGAAACATGGTTAGAGAGAAGTCAACTTCCTGCACCAGGAAGAAGCCGACCACCGAGACCCCGGTTCCACGTTATCCCAGACCGGACGCTGAGCTGAATCCCA
>NW_025541636.1:0-18973 GCF_017591435.1 Portunus trituberculatus
TTGTTGGGGTCAGTGGATGGTCGGTCTGGTTTTGGAATTAGTTTTATCTGTGCGTGTTTGAAGGTGTTTGGGAAGTAAGGCAAGCAAGAAAACGGCGTAAAACCAAATAATATCGAGTCGGAGGAGGTGCCAGATTTTCCAGCCAGCAGCATGCATGCAGCGAGCAACAAACCAGCCAGCCAGCCACAGAGGGAGGCAGACTGAGTCTGTGTCAGAATAATAATAATAATAATAATAATAATAATAATAATAATAATAGAGAGAGACAGACAGACAGACGGACAGACGGACAGACAGAGAGAGAGAGAGAGATAGATAGATAGATAGATAGATAGAGAGAGAGAGAGAGAGAGAGAGAGAGAGAGAGAGAGAGAGAGAGAGAGAGAGAGAGAGTGCGATTAATCCAATAGGGAAACGATATTAAACCAAGAAACACCTAGAAAGGACTTGATTAACAGGGTATACGGAGTATAGTAGGGCAAGCCAGGAAGAATTTAAAGGGGCCTAAAAACTCACATCGAGTGCCAACGACCACACCACGTTGAACACACCGCTTCTCGTCCGATCAGCGAAGTTAAGCAACGTTGGGTCCGGTTAGTACTTGGATGGGTGACCGCCTGGGAACACCAGATGTTGTTGGCATTCCATTATTTTTTATTTATTTATTTATTTATTATTTAATTATTATTGTTATTATTATTATTATTATTATTATTATTATTATTATTATTATTATAATAATAATAATAATAATAATAATAATAATAATAAGAAGAAGAAGAAGAAGGTTTGATTTGTCTATTCTTATATTGTTTTACCTGCTTATTTTATTGTTTGTTAATTCATCCATTTATTCTTGTACTACCTCGTGCCTGGATTACCAGACAAAACTGTGTATTCTAAACACACATGAATAGGAGAGGACTCAAACTGACAATTTTTTTCTCTCTCTCTCTCTCTCTCTCTCTCTCTCTCTCTCTCTCTCTCTCTCTCTCTCTCCATGTTAGAAACAGCTATGATTAACGTGTAACATCTTATATGGCTGCGTGTCTTGGTTTAATTGATAGACATTTAAGACCTATAGAGAAATTGCCTAGCTTGGTGTCGGGGGGAGGGGGATAAGAATGACCACCTGCACGGACGTGTGTTGTACTCTGTCGAGCTTGGATATTAACCATTGAAGTCTGAAGAAAAAAAAAAAAAAAAAACTAGAAAGTCACTGCAGCGGCTGTGGGAGGAGGAAAGACGCAAGCCGTCAGACTAACCGTGACACACGACACGCTAATAAATACGCACACTATAGTCTGACCATTTTTATGAAGATCACTTAGGCGTTGGCGTTTTTGGGGATTTTCCTGCCTGCGGCGCTGTCACACGTGTACCAATACGCGCCCCAAGTCAGGTACTTAATACTTTTAACTGAATGGTGTTGTAGTACATATACATTGTGATGCTCTAAAGAGGCAAGTTAGAGGAATTTGTGTTTATTTTTAAATAAATTTTGCATTGGTTCTCTCTCTCTCTCTCTCTCTCTCTCTCTCTCTCTCTCTCTCTCTCTCTCTTTAAACACTTTAAACACTTTAAACACTTTATTATATCTACCTGTATACAAGTATACACTGGCAGAAGGCCCATATTAAGCATAGCTTTTTGGGCAAGATCTTAATAACTAACAAAGTGTGCAAAAACATAAAACAAAGTAAGAACTAAAAATAATTAAACTAAGAAGTGGGGAGAGTGTAATTACAAGGAAATATTGCACAAGAACTATACTATAAGTTATACTAAACTATGAGATCACAAATACGATTTGCTATAATATACTCTGTACATACATATGAGAATACTATTTAGGAACTAACATAATGAGATAATAAAAAAAAAAAAAAAAAAAAAGAGTAGTGTTATTAGTAGCAGCAACAGCAGATACAGCAGCAGCAAAAGAAATCATAAAAAAAAAGAAAATAATATAGATCCTGATGGTAACACAAATAGTGAGGATAACTAAATAATGACAGTAAAACAATAAAGATTATAGTAGTAATAATAATGGCAATGACAATGACAAAGATAATAGTAATAGTTCTAATAACATATACAATAATAATAATACTATTTATAATAAAATAATAATAATAAAAACAATAGTAATAAAATGTGACACTAGACATAGCAAAACAAGGATATCAGTATTAGGAGAATTTGTGATGGATTTACATATAGCAAAATTATGAATTGTTGTCAGTACATAGATAAGAACATTTGTTTCAGTTTATTTTTGAAAGTTGATACACTGTTACATTCTTTAACACATTGTGGTAGTGTATTCCAAATTGTAGGACCTTTGTACATCAATGATTGTCTAAAAGTGGTTAAATTGTGTCGAGGAACATTTAAAGTGTGGTTGTTTCGGGTAGAATAGCGATGCGATAGCGTTGCAGGCGTGTGGTTATTTTTTAAGTGTTTGAACATGTGAGTGGCAATAAAGAGTTTGGACAAGTCAGAGAGTTGCAAGATATTCATTGATTTAAATAGTGGAGGTGTGTGTGCTAGGAATTCACTGTTGGTTATTATTCTTATTATTTTCTTATGGAGAATATTCAAATTATAGAGATGACAAGGATAAGTGGTTGACCAAATAGGATTACAATAAGTCAGAAATGGGTATACATGGGCATAATACATGACTTTTAAGATTTCACTAGGAACCAGGTTTTTGGCTCTTACAAGAAGTGCAATGGAACGGAAAGTTTAATGCATAAATTAGATATGTGGTACTTAAAAGTAAGATATTTGTCAAACGTAATACCAAGAAACTTTATTTTGTACACTTGTAATATGTCCTCATTTAATACAGTAAGTCTGGGTAATGGTTGGTATTTCATTATAGTGTTTGTAAACAACATGAAGTAAGTTTTGATGTATTAACAGTGAGACGATTTGCTAGGCACCATTCAGAAAATTTTACAAGTTCTAAGTTAGCTTTATGAATGAGATCAGTGGGATTGTCACCTTGCATGTATAAAGTAGAGTCATCAGCAAATTGTATAGTGTTAAGGGTAGTAGAAAAACTGCTCATGTCATTAATATATAGTAGGAATAGTATAGGCCCCAGAATACTTCCTTGCGGTACGCCCAGGTGTATGGATTTGATGCTGGAGGTGGCTTTGTTAAATGAAGTATAGTGAGATCTGTTTGACAAATACGACTCGAACCATTTGTGAACACATCCTCTAATGCCATAGTGGTGTAATTTATCTAGAAGGATGTTGTGCTGGACTGTGTCAAATGCTTTGCTAAAGTCAATGAAAATAGAGATGATAGATTTATGGTCATCTAGGGCAGAGTATAGGTCAGAGGTAAATTTATTAATGGCATCAAAGGTGTTTAGCCCCGGACGAAAACCAAACTGGCTATTACTAATGATTTTGTTTTTATTAAGGTAGTCTAAGAGTGTTTCTTTCATTAGTTGTTCAAAAATTTTAGAGAAAACAGAAAGAATGGATATTGGGCGGTAGTTAGAAATATTTGTTTTGCTTCCAGATTTGTGTATAGGGATTATTTTGCTACTTTAAAGTGTCTTGGAAAAACTCCCTTATTAATTGAAGCATTAAATAATTTAGAAAGTGGTTCACAGAGTAATTCTTTATTTTCCTTGATGATTTTGACAGGTATCTCATCTACATTACATTTTTTATTTTTGAGGGTTGATATAGCTTTCATTATGTCATTAACTGTAACAAGAGGGATACACATGGAGTGTGGAAAGTTGCCTTGTAGGTAAGTTAGGTGTGAACCTTGGGCTCTAGGCAGTTTGTTACTAAGCTCTGGAGCAATCTGAGAAAAGTAGGTGTTGAAGGCATTTGCTATGTCCTGTGGGTTGGTGTATTGTGTATCGTTGTGGCATACTGTTGTCAGGGATGTATTTTGTTTCCCCTTAGTGTTTTCTATGTCTTTAATTATTTCCCAAACCTTTTTGGTATTGTTTCTGAAATTGGTGAACTGTTGTTGGTAATAATTTGATTTAACTCCTTTTATTAAAGCATTTAAATAGTTTCTATATTCTTTATAGTATTCAAGGGGAATGTTACCTAGCTTGTATTGTTTGTATAGGTAGAATTTGTGTTTAGTACAGTTAATAATACTCTGAGTAATCCAGGGCTTCTGCAGTCTTTTGGAGGTTATTGTTTTTGTTAATTTGGGAAAACTAGAGTAATACAGGTTGTATAGTTTGTCAAGGAAAAGGTTACAGTTGGAATCTATATCATTTGCAGTGAGATACATGTTCCAGTCTGTTTGTGAAAGTTTCTCTGTGAATTTTATTCTATTGGCAGCATTGTGTAATCTGAAAGTTATCTTGATTATGTCACTAGGAGATTGAGTCAGAATTGGTATGTTGATAAAAATAGGAAGGTGATCACTGAGGGGAAAGTGAAGTATGCCAGATGAAGAAGATACATGAAAATTTCTCCAGATTTGATCTAATAAAGAAGGAGAGGCAGTTGTATTTGTGTCTGGGAATCGAGTAGGGCGAGATATTTGAGGGAAGTAATTGTTTGATTGCATTGTTGTGATGAAAGTGTTGGTAGGAGGGTGTGTTTCATGTTCTAGGAGATTTATATTGAAGTCACCCAAGAGAATATTTTTGTTATTTCTGAAAAAATCTTTTGAGAGAAGGTTATCAATATATGTGTTGAATTCATTAACATTTGTATATTTGCTGTGAGGTCTGTAAAGGCATGTAACATTAAAGTAAGTATTTGCGAGGGTTATTTTAACACTACATATTTCTGCATTAGGATCACAAATGCAGAATTCATTAATTTTTGTACTTTGCAGAATATTTTTAACATAGATAGATACTCCTCCTCCTATTGAGCCTTCAGGTCTATGTATGTGGTGTCCAGTGAATCCATCAATGTCATGAAGGTGTTCATTAGTGGAGGTTAGCCAGGTTTCACTGACACACAGCACGTCAGGCAGTTTAGGTAGAGATTTCATGAGGGAGATCACTAGGTCATAGTTTTTGTTTAAGGAGCGAGCATTTATATGGAGTACATTTATGTAGTCATGGCAGTTTGTAGGAATTGTTGATAGGTATGAGTTGAGATCATGGTATTTGCAAATATCATTTATGTTTATGGATTCATACATAGAATTTATTATATCAATGTCATGATCATTTGAGTGGCTACTATCCTCTGCTAGGTCATTAAAAGTGTATGGAAAAGATTTAAATTGTTTACATTCATGAGTTAAATTAGAATAATGCTATTACTACTGTAGTACAAGAATAGCTATTAAATATAGGTAGTAACAATAGTGGTAATAATAGTAATGGTAAAATGATACAAAAGAAGTAATAAAAAATAATAACTAATAAAAATATTAGTAATAATAATAATGGTATATCTACAATATAAAAATAATACTAGTAGGTAGACTATTTTAAAAGTAATACTGATAGTAATAAAGGTACTTATAAATAATAGTGTAATACAGGAATAAAGGTATTAGAGTAAGAATAATAACAACGAAAAGACATGAGAGTGAAAAAGTGAAATAGATAAAGGGAAAAAGATATATATATTTCTTGGATGGCTTGTCAGGTGAGATGGCTCATGTAGGTGTACATAAAAGGCAAAAATTTGTGAACAGGACTTAGACTTGTGTGTTATAAGCATCTTTATGCTTGTGTAAGGATGGGGAATTTGTTCAGGAAGGTGTTCAGGAGTGTTCATTTGTGATGGAGTGTTTTTGGTTGGAGTTTTTTAGTTTTATGAAGATCCTCCCATCTCTTGTGTAGCACTGTTGAAAGAGACTACGGTTTTTTCCTGATATCTAGGATTGTGGTGTATATGGTGCGGCGTTTAGGTGTGAGGCTCTCATTTATGTAGAGGTTAGGTTTGACTGTTACACAGGCCTCCATGATCTCAGCTTTCTTAGATCTGTTCAGGAGTTTTACAATTAGAGGTCTGGTTTTGTTTTGGTGTTTGGAGCCCAGTCTATGTGAGACATTTATGTCTTTGTGTTCTATGTTGATATTCAGATTGTCTTTGATGGTTTTTACTGTTAGGTCTGTTGTATTTTCCATTTGATGTTCATTGGGGAGTGCCGGACCACTAATTATGATTGTGTCCCTCCTCTCATATTGATCAATGTCATCTAATTGGTCTTCAAGTTTGTTGACTTTGCTTTCTAGAGAGGAAACTTTACTCTGCAGTGTGTGTATTGTCTGGTCTTTTTCTTGCATGGTTAATGTCAGGGCTTTGACAATAATGCTCACTACTGCTTTGCTTTCCTGAGAGAGAGTTTCGAGGTCGCCAGAAATCAAGTCCATTATAGTGGTTTGTTGGTGTGGTGTGGTCACTGCTTGGTTTGACCCAGCAGTCTCCTGACCCTGCACTGCCAGGCCAGCGGCCCCCTGACCCTGCACTGCCAGGCCGGCAGCCCCTGGGCTTTCATTGTTTGTGGGATTTTTTCTGGTGCCTACAACCATGGTGTGGATATGTTTATGAGGCAGTATAAGTATGTATATACACCAGAAAAGGCTAACTAGGTGGCGAAACTGGGTTTGTTTACATCCACGTGGATACAAATATTATTGGAACATCCTGGAGGCAGGGGCAGGGGGACTTATTTCTCCTTATTTCGTGGTTACATGTGCAGTAAATACCTTTTGTATGGTGTAGATTAGGTCAGTGGACCACCTGGAACAGCCAATATCGTTCCTAGTTTGCTGTGATTATTGTGGTGCTGTAAAATTAGAAAATATTACAGAGCGTCTAGTGTTGTTGTTGAATGCGCGCCTCTCTCTCTCTCTCTCTCTACTAGAAATTCTCAGCACTAGGGACATTGAAGTAAGCAGGTTCATTCCCACATATGATGGTTTCGTGGCTCTGCTAGTTAATGAAAATCATGCAGACAGCCTCTTCAATGCAGATTTTAGGCAGCAGCTTGAGTCTCATGGTTTTCGTTCGATCATGCCCCCTGAATTAAAAGCAAAAAAAAAAGTGTTATCCTTCCCAGAGTAGAGGATGTCATTTATGAAAAACACATTGTAGATATCGGGGAAGAATTGCAGAAACATAACTTGTGGATTGAGTCTGAGAGTATTGTAGATATATATAAATTCCCTAAGTCACCAACACTAAAAATAACATTTTCACAGACAGCCCTAGCACAAAAATGTTTAGCAAGTGGCATGAAAGCTTTTGGCATCAGTATAACACCACATATGATACAACAAGAAACCTATATCCCAGTAAAGTGTTGTATGAAGTGCTATACATTAGAACACCATTTCACCAGTGAATGTCCCAAACCTAAAGATTTCAAGATTTGTTCAGAATGCAGTCAAGTGGGCCATGTTTGGCATCAATGTCAAAATGAGATAAAAAAAATGCCTTAATTGCAGTGAAGCTCATAGTACCATGGCCATGAAAAGTAAAATAAGAAAAGAAAAAATAAGAGAAAAAAGAGCTGAAATAAATAAAAGGCAAAAAATGAGCTACTCAACAGTCATTACTCCCTCTGCAACTGCCACTACTATGTCGAACTTCCAAACACCAATGATCACTAAAGAAGAAATACTAAAAATTCACGTATGTGCTGCCCACGCTCAAAACCAGGAACAAAAAAGGCCAGGCTCATACAAATATGAATTTAACAAAATATTAAAGGCAAACAATTTACCAACAATAATAATCCCTGATGATGAGCCAGAATCAACCATTTCTAACACACAAGTAGCACAACAAGATATAGGTGCAATGGCTGCTGAACCATCTAACTTAGGATCGGAAGGAGAAATAAAAACATCTAAAGTAACTAGAACACAAAGCACTGAATCTCTTTCAGGAAAAATCATTGATTCTGATGAAATAGTGATAGCATTCTATACCACAAAAGAAAGAGGCTGGCCAAAAAATTTCTCAAATTGTGACCTACTATCAGGCATACAATAAAAAAAATATAAATGGAAATATACTAATAACAAATACACTGAAGATCAAATCCTACGGAAAATACGCAGTGGTGTAATAAATCTAGCTAACTCAAATTGCTGGATCGCATTAGATAATGATGAATTTAGAAAACTTAGACCTGGCTTAAATTTGGACCGTTCGCCACCGGAAACTAGAGATCTGCGCCGGAACAAAACCACCCCACGTTCAACCAACATTTTAAAAAAATTATACAACATAACGTTCTTAATTGGAAAACAAATAAACAGTCTTTAATAACAAATTATTTAAGTAATAACCTTGATCTGATTTTGATTAATAGTCATGGCGTTAAATCAAATGAAGAATTAAAAATACCATGCTACAGAGTCTACAAAGTCAATTATAGTGAATCTATAGCGGATGAATCTGGAATTGCAATTAAATTTGGTGTAAAACACAAACTTTACGATGACTTTGATACTGACTTTTTAGCTGTAGAAATTGAAACAAGTCTTGGCCCCATAATAATTGCAACTACTTACTTACCACCCAGACGTCATTATCTACCATATACAGATATGCACAAACTCTTAAATAACTCAATACCAACATATATCATTGGAGACTTCAATGTAAGACATACCAACTTTGGCAATAGGGAAAATAATAACGTAGGGAAAAGTTTAACAAACTTAATCAACCAAGGTAAGATCTGATTCATCTAGGCCCACATTTCCCAACCTTCTACTCCCAGAATTCACGCATTAATCCGGATAAAATATTTTCTAATAAACACCATTATTTAAATTGTATCTGCGAACCCGGCGAAATTACAACGTCCGACCATCTACCAATTATTTTTAAACTCTCTACGAAACCATTCATAAAGGTAAAAACTAAAGTATATAACACACACAAAGCTGACTGGGATATATTCCAGCATAACTTAGATTTTCAAATAAATGTATCTAACTTAGAGGGTTATACTACAGAGCAATTAGAGATTGCAACTCAAAAATGGTTAAAGGCTATTAAGAATGCTATGGATATAGCAATCCCTAAAACTAGTTATCAATATACATATTAGTTAAAAACAACACCAGAAATAACAAATCTAGAAAGACAATATAAAACATTAAAATAATTTGCCGAACATTTCGGAAGGACAATAGAACTTTATAGAGAACAGCAAATAATTAAGACGGAATTAAAAGAGAGATGTAAAGAATCATACAATAAAAACTGGGAAGACAAAATTAACCACATATCTGATAACAGCAAAAACAGTAAGGATTTTTGGAGTAAAATACAAGTATTAAAAGGCAAAAACACTATTAACACTAATTACTTGAAAGATCAAGAGGGAAATAAATACTTAACAGACAAAGAGAAATGTAACTTATTTGAGAAAGCCTGGGAAAGTGTCTTCAAAATTTCGGAAGAGGAAGAAAATTACTTTGATAAGAACCATTCAGAACATATAGATCGATATATCAACATACACAATAATAGAGTTAAACCGTTCCCTTTAGTTGCTACAAACATATTAAATACCGAAAATAACTACACAAGAGAAATTACAACAGAAGAAATTAAAATGTTTATTAAACGAACAAAAAAGAAAGCTCTGGGATCAACTAAAATTAACAAAATTATACTAGAAAACTGCACTGAAAAGACACTTGAACAGTTACAAAATATTTTTAATGCATGCTACTCTGTTGGCTATTTTCCAGAGTGTTTCAAAGTGGCAATCATTAAATTCATTCCCAAAAAAGACAAAGCACCCACAAATCCTATAAATTATAGACCTATCTCTTTACTTTAAGTGCCTGGGAAAATTTTTGAAAGAATAATACAATCCAGATTAAACACATTTCTAGCCGAAAATAATATACTTAAAAATAGGCAACATGGTTTAAATCACATAAAGGGACACATACAGCCATCACCATTACATATGAAACGATTGCTAATGCCCTCGCAGAAAAGAAACAAGTATACATGGTACTCAGGGATGTCGCAAAAGCATTCAACAAAGTTTGGCATAACGGCTTAAAATATAAAATCTTAAGATTAAGACTACCTGACATTCTGGAAAAAAATCTTATGTAATTTCCTTGTCAACAGAAAGGCAATAATATATATTAACAATGACTTCAACAAAGACATAAATTTATTAAGTGGTGTACCTCTAGGAAGCGTGTTATCATCAACGCTGTATACTTTGTACACAAATGACCTACCTTCACCTGAATTTGGCTGCATTGATACAATGTATGCAGATGATGTGACCCAAATTATTACCTCACCAAGTAAATCTAAATTGATGTTGAAAGTAAAGGTAGAACGGGAAATAGAAAGAATATGTAAATTTGAAAGGATGTGGAAGATTAAAACGAACGAAGAAAAATTAAAAATAATACCAATTGCTCAACTTAAAAATAAGAAAATTAATGTAAACGGAAAATAAATCGACAAAAGCAAAGAGGGAAAGCTTCTTGGATTACATTTAACAACACGTGGATTTGTCAGCCACATTACCAAAACAATAAACAAAGCAAAAGGCATTTTGTCCCAATTAAAAAGGTTTAGTAATTTATCCCCGAAAACGAAAACAACACTGATAAAAACACTCTTAATACCCTTAATTACTTATCCATCAATACAACTTTGTGTGGCCTCAGCCTCACAAAAAAGGAAAATGCAAACCATTATAAACAAAGCAGTAAGATTTATTCACTGCAACGAGCAAGAACAATTAAATTCACATGACTTACATATAAAGTATAACATTACTCCATTAAACATAATTAATTATCATAAGGCCTTAAACGCATGGGAATCCATTAAATTAAGTGAAATTGAACAATATAATACACTAATAACTGAACATGATAAAATGTACATTTGGTTCCCTAAAAGCAGTACTATAAATACAACGGCGCAACCACATGCTATTATAACATACGAAAAAAAAAAAAAAAAAAAAATATTACCAGTAGCACAACTTAAAACTAAGCGAAAAGGAAGTATTCTGGGGAAGCACAGTTGGATGGCGGCGGAACATTGGACACCGCCAGTCGTTTTTTTCTATATTTTTGGTTATGGTTTTCTTTTCCATTTTTTTTTCTTCTTTTTTTCGAATTAGGTTGTGTTTATTTTTTTTTTTTTTTTCGAATTAGGTTGTGCCTAGTGGCCACATGTCTTCGCCGCCACCATCTGACTACCCCGAAGACGAGTAAGGGAGACACGTAACGGGTAACGCTGAGTTCTTGAACACAGGACAGTGAGTCCAGTGTCTCGGGGCACGTAACGAGCAACGCCTTGCATCTGAAAATCCTCTGTCGTCTTTGCCGGCAGTGACACCACGAGTGTGCAGCGGCTCCAAGCGCAACAGAACAAAGCCGTTCGCCTCATTCTTGGAGCTCCGACCTGGACTAAAGTCAGCAACTTACAAGTCGAGACTAACATCGCCCCTGTAGAGGTCCGAATCGCCAAGAATGTGGCCACCATCACTACCAAAATATTGACAAAACCAGGGTATAGAAAGACACAGGATAGACTGAGGACAGCAAAAACACAAAGGAACCAGCCTGCAGGCCAACAGTGGAGCCGCAGCGCTAGTAAGTCACTGGAGAGATACGGCCTCAGCCATGTAGCTACCCTTGGCGAGGACCGCCAAAGCGACAACTACAGCGTGCCACCTCCTTGGACACCACCCCTTGCTGTCTTCAGCTACAAAGTGCCCGATGCTCAAAAACGCGACATTACGGCGAGAAGAATACATGGAGAACTCTCTATTGCCAGACTCGAAGGACACACCAGTGTACTACACCGACGGGTCGAGAGATCAAGACACCGGCAGGAGCGGCGCTGCCTTTGTTCTCAGAGGAGAAGAACACGCTTGGCGCCTCTGCGATGGCTGCAGCAGCCTCCAGACGGAGTTAGCTGCGATTTTTCAAGTCACGGCCCATGCACTACAACAAGAGACCACCACGATAGTCATACACACCGACTCCAGATCTGCAATAGAAGTTCTCCAGCGGCAAAAGATACGAGACAACACGCAACTAACTACCAGCATTCTCGGCAACCTGCAACATCTCCAGCGTCAAGGAAAAGCCATCACCATTAACTGGATACCAAGCCATGTTGGTATCTTAGGAAACGAGACTGCCGACATCGCCGCCAAGATGGCCGCCATGAGAGCAGACGTTATGATGCACATCCGGCCATCGCTATCAAGTCTCAAAGCAGCAGCGCGCAAGTTGGAACACCAGATCAACGACACCAGGAACAGAATAAATGCCGAGGAAGGATCAAGAAGCTACTCCTGGTACCGGGCAGTCACAGGAACAAGAAGCCTCGAGGTAGCAGGAGACACCCCTAGGACGACGAGGGTCCATCTCCACCGTCTACGCCTGGGGTACCCTTGCAACTGGCAGCTGATCGACAGAGTCAACAGAGCTTGCAGCCACTGCCACTTCACCCCGGCTGAACCGCTTCTACATTGGATTGTTGAGTGTCCCCTGACACAAGAACTTCGACAAGCCCTGCATCTCCGAGATCACGACTCCGAATCACCAGAAGCAAGGCCCGCAGCCATACACCTTCTCAGAAGAATATGGGCCGAGAAACCCTGCATCCTCCTCTCTATGCTCAAAGACCATCCACCTCCGCGCTAGATAGCTATCTAAGAGTTAGCGAGGCTTCTGTCCTCTTTAGCTACGGGCCGCTCCTTGCATAAGGCCCGAACACATTTGTATATTTCACTAAAATTTAGTTACCACTCTGTTTAACACATTTGTATATATTCACACTAAAATAGCTCATAGTTACCACTCTGGTGCACAAACTTTGGGTGACCGTCTAGCTTTTTCTTTGCATGTGTTTTGTGTGCGTTTCGTTTTTTTGTGAAGTGCAGTGCAGTGATGCGTTTTATTATTAGTGCAGTGCAGTGCAGTGTAAGAGGATGACTCTTGTTCGGTGTCGGTGTGGTTAAGCACCGCTACGGCGGTACGGATCTGGATGGGTGACCGCCGGGAGGACGGCTTGTGTGTTGTGTGGTGTATGTTCAGTGCAGTGTTGTGTGTTTATTCCCGTGTGCGGTGGATTGCAGTGCATTGTTGTGTTGTGTTGCGTTTCTCCGTGTGCGGTGGTATTCGGTGCAGTGCTATGTTGTGTTGTGCTTTCCGTGTGAGGCGGATTACAGTAGTGTCGTGTTTTTCCGTGTGAAGTGTCCGTGTGTGTCTTTTTTTTTTACTACGTCTATGTGGTGTGCAACATGGGCCGAGTGAAAATAAAGCACCCCCATCCCTCGGATGTAGGGGTCAGGAGGACCCTGCTGGGCATCCTGTCTCCCGCAGTGATGGTCACTAAAGTCATTCCAGTAAGTGATGGTATTGTGATCCTCACGCTTACAGACAAGGATGCTGATGCCATTTTTCAGGATGGCATGCCTGAGCGGCTGGCTGCGAAGGGATTTAACCCCGTGGTTCCCCCCGAGATAAGGTCCAAGCGATCAATTATTTGCTTTGCTCTGGACGAACTTGTGTACGGGAACACAGCTGAGTCCATTGTCGAAGAGATGGAACTCCGCCACGGCTGGGCCAAGGTGGACAGTGTGTACAAGTTCCCACGCTCCTCCACCGTCAAGATCATCTTTAAAGACGCTGCCGTGGCCAAGAAGGCGTTGATGGAAGGGCTCAATCTCTTCCATATCCACATCCCGAGCCATCAAATGAGAGAAGAGGTGTTCACCCCGCTTTTGACCTGCAACAGGTGCAACACGGTAGAGGAACACCCGACAAGCAGCTGCCCCCAGCCGGCAGGTTTCGTGCGGTGCTCCGAGTGCAGCATGGAGGGACACTCGTACAAAAACTGCTCTGCCGCTGCTAAGAAATGCCTCAACTGTGGCGGGGACCACAGCGCCAGGGCAATGCGTTGCCCCCGTCGCAAGGAGGCCCTCAGGAAGAAAGAGGAGGCAGCTAGACAGGCTCGGGTAAGGCCTGGTGTCTCCTTCGCACAAGCTGCACAAATGGAACCGACCCAAGTTCCATCTGGACCTGCCACACCCGACCTCTCCAAGTCTCTGGCTGGCATATTATGTGTTTTTCATGCACATATGGCCAACATGTTCAGCAAAGGCTGCTTCCAGCAGTTCCTCTCGACCAGCCTGGCAGAGAATGAGCTCCCGGACATGAAGCTGCCTCCCCCGCCACCCATATCGGCTCCAGAGGGTCTCATAAAGGCTATCTCCGGAGTCTTTACCGACTTTAACCACGCCACGACGACAGAAGCCGCTGCCTGTGCCCCAGCCGCTGCTACCGCTGCTGGTCCAGACGACACCTCATCCGTTGCCTCTTCCTGTCCCTCCCCATCCAGCAGTGAGGACGCGGACGGCTCGGACCGGGAAGAAGAAGAAGAGCACGACGACATCCGGTTTGGCTTTGTTGCCAAACGCAACAAAAGAAGGCTTCCCGCTTCCCGCAGCGAATTTGACCACAGCATACGGCAGAAAACCTTGCTCCTCAGCCATACCGGGCCAATGGAGATGGATAACAAGGTCCTGGATTTTGTGAGAGAACCTGGCCTCCTTGCATTCCTGGACTTTCAACTCTAATGAGGACTACGAGAGAATCAGGCGCGACCCCCAACAACTCATCGGGGACTTTCTTCTCGGTAAACTCCCTTCTGCACGTAAGTAATGCCACGACTACGAGTAATCAAACACAACGTTCTTTCCTGGGGTAACCGTAAGTATGACCTAACTAACACTTACAGACATTACGACCCTGACGTGATCCTAATCAATAGCCACGGGCTGAATAATGAAACCAGACTCAAAATACCAGGCTTTCGAGTTTACCAACAAAATTTCAGCAACGCACTAAACGACGGGGTAGCTATAGCCGTTAAAAGCAAACTGCGCCACAAAGTCGAGGATGATTTCTTATCGGAGACACTTGCAATACACAGACCGACACACCAGACGGACCCATCATTATTGCAACCAGCTACCTCCCCCCACGTCGACCATACTTACCTCACCCATATTTTCTACGTCTATTTCGAAGACAGACACCAGTCCTTTTAGTTGGAGACTTAAACGCACGACATACTAACCTTGGACACACTACCACAAACCAGGTTCGTAGAGACTTGGTGGAATACTTCCGACGACAAACAGCATGCCACATTGGCCCTCATTTCCCCACCTTTTTCAACCTTATCACATCGTCTTCTCCTGACATAGCTCTGACTAACAGAGCCAATTTCCTCGACTATTCCCTCACACCAGGATCTCTGACGTCCAGCGACCATATACCTATCATACTGGACATCTGTACCTCCCCCTTACTAGTCCCTACTCCCCAGACTTTTAAATACCACAGGACTGACTGGGTCGCATTCAAAGGAGACGCCGCTTTACAGATGACGGATCTTCCTGACATTGCTTACGGCTCCCTGGAAGACATCGACGACGTTCTCGACACCTGGATGACCACGGTAAGGACTACTGCTGACAGACACATACCACAGGCGACATACAAGTATAGGTCTGCCCTAGGCCTTCCGGACTACGCAGCTGCTTAGAATTCAATTCCAGGCACTGCGAGACAGGGCAATGCTAAGAGGGTGGACCCGCGCTGATTTTAGGCGGTACAACCAACTAAAGGTTGCACTGCAAGACTCACGCCGGACTGAGGCCCGAGAACACTGGGGAAGGAAGTTGGCAGGCCTAGCGGCCAACTACAAGGACCCCAGGAAGTTTTGGCGAGAGCTTAAGTGTCTCTCAGGCAAAACTTCAGGACCAGACAGTTATTTGATAGACGCAACGGGAGACAAAAAAATCTCTAACACTGACAAAGAACAACTATTTACGTCAATTTGGGACCGCATTTACAGGGAAGACTACGACGATGACTTTGACGACAACGACAGTGTGCTGGATTACATGGCTACTGCAGTGCAAAGGACCCATCCTTTTGACAGCGCTGACCCGGCCCGTCTGGCCGGCACCTCGCCTCTGGACTGCGTTATTTCCGCCCAGGAACTGGCTGCCACCGTCAAGGGCGGTAGGCCAACCTGTCCTGGGGGAAGTAAGATCACCAGAACTATAAATTCGTATCTTCCAGATTCTGCCTTTACCAGACTGCGGGCAATCTTCAACGCCGCACTCTCTGCAGGGTACTTCCCTGACGGATTCAAGCAGGCTGAGATGAGGATGATCCCGAAGGCCGGTAAAGCTCCGACTCGTCCGGAGAATTACCGTCCTATCTCGCTGCTTGAGGTACCTGGGAAGCTACTAGAAAGGGTCATCACCTCGCGCCTACGCATCCACTTGGAGTCCGGTAACCACCTTCATCCAGCAGAGTACGGCTTTAGGAGCGGCAGGGGAACTGTGCACGCCATCGCACTGGCAACGGAGACCATGGCCCTCCACCAAGCCAACAGGTCCCGATGCAACTTGGTACTGCGGGACGTGAACAAGGCGTTCGACCGAGTATGGCACTTAGCCATGAAGTACAAGATACTTCACCTGGGTCTGCCTGCCCCGGTCGAGCGCCTGCTTTGTGACTTCCTCTGTGACAGGACGGCGAGGGTGAGGGTTGGGAGCCACCTAGGCTCCGCTTTCGCCCTCGCTACGGGAGTCCCGCAGGGAAGTGTACTCTCGCCCACCCTTTAAAGCATCTACAACAGCGACTGTCCTGTCTCAGGCGCTGGAATTAATGTACTTTATGCTGACGATATTTCACAGGTTGTTTACCATTCAGGCCGCTCCAGTAGAATGGCGAACGCCCGCACCAGCAGAGAGGTTGCCCGAGTCAACGCCTTTGAGAAGGAGTGGAGGATCAGGACCAACATGGCCAAGTTTACCGTCGTGCCCCTTGCCACCAAGACCCCCGCCCCACTGCTGGTAGATGGGGATGATGTAGGATTCAGTTCAAGAGGTTGTCTCCTGGGTCTGACAGTATCAACTATGGGCTACACTACCCACGTCTCCCATCACGTGGCAAGAGCAAAATCAGCACTTGCCAGGCTATATCGATTTAGAGACTTGGCCACTGGTCTTAAGCTCCATCTTATAAAGGCTCTAATTATTCCCATTCTTTCCTATCCTCCTGTTCCTCTACACGCTCTCTCCCGTACAACTATTAGCAAATTACAAAGAGTGCAGAACAGCGCCCTGAGGTTCGCCTTCGGTACAAGATAGGACGACTTCACCAGCTCGGCATCGCTCCACGAGGCCGCGTCCCTCCCAGCCCTCAACGTCCGCCTCCAAGAGATGGCTGCCAAACTCTGGCAGAGAATGGATGACGAAGGTTGGAACCAGTACCGGGCGCTGAGGGCGCTGCACGTAGAGACTCCGCACCGGTAGCATGCCTGGTTTCCCAGAAGCCTCCTAAAACTTGTAGAAGAACCTCCAGAACCCAGATACAGGTGAATGTAGACTACCATTTCAAAAACAATACCTTCTTTCCATTCTGCTCTCCCCCATCACTCCAGTATGTGACAACTAATACCTTGCACTCCCCCCGCACATTTCTTCAGCCATGTAGTGTTGCTTGCTTGTCCCTCCCACAGATCACTACCAATCACTGGCATGCTTGCCCCATACCACCCGCGGAACGCTGATGCTGACGGACAGAGGGCTGCTATACCATTACGAGAGACTCCAGAGACGCAAAGCCAGACGAACAGTTGGGCGAGTTGAGCGCTTAGGCTGGCACTTCTTTAAATACGGTTTGCCGGGGCCCAACCTTGCCTTACGATTGGACGGGAATGACGTAAGTGTGTTCGACAACCACAGAAAACTCCCCCTCCTCCTAACCATAACAACATGTCATGGGTAACTCAAAGAAATTGAGGCAGGCGAGAGGGAGAGGAAAGAGGAAGAAAAAAAGAAAAAATAATAAAAAAAAAAAAAAAACCGGACACACACACACACACACACACACACACACACACACACATATATATATATATATATATATATATATATATATATATATATATATATATATATATATATATATATATATATATATATATATATATATATATATATATATATATATAGAGAGAGAGAGAGAGAGAGAGAGAGAGAGAGAGAGAGAGAGAGAGAGAGAGAGAGAGAGAGAGAGAGAGAGAGAGAGAGAGAGATTTTACCGGATATTAGAAAATGTAGTGATTTTCGCGCGCGTCCCCCCTCATTGTCTAGCAGGGGGAGGGTCTCTTGCCCCCAAAATTTGATTTGGCTAATTTCCATAAATTTGCATAAAATTTCCATAAATTAGAATAAATTAGTATAAACATTGCATACATTAGCCCCTACCGAAAAAAAAAAAAAGTTGACAGTTTCACAATATAGTTATTTCAAATGCAAAGGCCACCAACAAATAGCATAAAAATCGTAATATATACACAAACACACTTTAGCAACTACGATCCACAAAAAAAAAAAAAACATTATATTTTACGCACAAAAAATATGATTTGTCAAATATACCTGATATCAGCAAAGCAACCATTTTAGATTCTAAGGTCAAATTACGATGGATGGATGATGTAAAGATAGCAATCGATCATTTCATTCACCAAATACCCACTGCAACATCGCCAAGACAAATTGTTTATCATATTATTATAGTCTGAAGATCATTTAGACGTTGCCATTTTTGGGAATTTTCCGGCCTGCGGCGTTGCTGGGCAAATTAAGGGATTAGAGCCTATGTGTCAATGAGAATCTTGCTCCCCAAACACCATGGATTAACACGGTCACTTTGACCTGTGACTTCACTCAGTCACCCAGAAGGATGTGACAACGCTCGGAGGAAACGTTGTAAAGCATTGTTGTTGCGTTTGCAAAACCAATGCAAAATTTATTTAAAATAAACACAAATTCCTCTAACTTGCCTCTTTAGAGCATCACAATGTATATGTACTACAACACCATTAAGTTAAAAAGTATTAAGTACCTGACTTGGGGCGCGTATTGGTACACGTGTGACAGCGCC
>NW_025541637.1:0-2500 GCF_017591435.1 Portunus trituberculatus
AGAAACTCTCTCCAACTTTTTTTTTTTTGTTCTTTACCGTTCAATTACCAAGTATTAAGTACCTACCTGACTTAAGGTGCGTATTGGTACGTACAAGTGTGCCGGGAAATTCCCGGCAGGAAAAAAAAAAATTCCATACAAGTAAGCGGTCAGACCATAGTGGATAAGGTGGTGGACGTGGGATCGGGCAGACAGCCAGACGTTCACGCGTCGGCTCGAAAGAATCACACCACACACCGTTTTGAAGGTATGTCAGTCGGCGAGGGGGATTTAATGAAAGGTACCTACCTACCTACATGTCACCGCGGTACCCAGGTTCTTCTATCTAGGTGGCTACACCAAAGATGATGATGATGATGATGATGCGCTTCGGTGTTGATATGGACCCTCCCTCCTTGTATGGGTACCACTATATTGAAATAAAATTGCCTGCACCACTAATGGGCGGAAGCTTAACAAACAAACAAACAAACAAACAGCACCTGTAGTAGCGGTTGGTGTCTGACCTCACATCACTTAGTTGATATTTTTTTCTCTTTCATTTGATTTACCTTTGAGTGATAAAACAAAGAGGAAAACAAATAGAAAGAAGTGAAAAAAAAAAAAAAAAAAAACACAAATTGTAATAATGACGTAAATAGTAGGGACAACACTTTTACTTGGAACAACCATAGTCCTAGTAGTGTTAGTCTATAACTTTTTCCTTCTCTTCATTTGTGTGGACCTATAAAAGGTCCGTGATATGTTGACTCTTTTCTTATGGTTTTTTGCAGTTGCTGTTGTTGACACCAAATTCGAGACACCAGATTTAACCGCCAAATCCGTAGAGGGTACGTCCCTGACGCTTGAGGGCGTAGACGACGTCCATGGCAGTGACGGTCTTGCGCTTGGCGTGCTCGGTGTAGGTGACGGCATCCCTGATGACGTTCTCGAGGAACACCTTTAGCACCCCACGAGTCTCCTCGTAGATGAGACCGGAGATGCGCTTGACGCCGCCTCGGCGAGCCAACCGACGGATAGCGGGCTTGGTGATGCCCTGGATGTTGTCACGCAAAACCTTACGGTGACGCTTGGCTCCTCCCTTTCCAAGTCCCTTGCCTCCCTTGCCGCGGCCAGTCATGGTGACAGATGATGAGGCGCTGCTGCGAGTAGTAGTAGTAGTAGTAGTGATACGACGTCTCGCTCACGAGTGTGACTCGCATTTTCATTTATTTCATTCATTGATTGTGGGCATAAGATACCCACACGGGCTATGGTGGCCCGTTCTGCTCTTGTTCTCTTCTTAGCGGCGCTGGTGCCGCTTCTTCTTGGATTTCTGCTCATTTTCGGAAGAGTCGCTGGTCTTGGTGGAGCTCTTCAGCATGTCGGCAATGAGTTTCTCGCAGCTTGGGAAATAGTTCTTGGTGGGCGGTGCATCCTCCTGGTCGAAGAAGGTGTCCCACTGCCACTGGCTGATGTTCTTAGTGGTTGTCTTCATATCCGTTTGCCGGCCTTCTTTAGTTGCAGGGGAAGGGGAAGCAGTGGTGTGGTGAGGCAGGTCTGTGGTGTGGCTCTGTAGGCTTGTGTCGGTGCCTACCACATCCACGACCTCGTTTTCTTCCTCTTCCTCCTCGGTGCCCTTTTCTTCCTCCATACGTTCTTCATGGCAAGGCTCTTCTTTGGGCGGCTGGCGTCTTCTTTGGGTCTTCTAAGCGCGATGGCGTCTGGTGGTAAAGTAAAAGCTTCCTCAGGGATGTTAATGGTAGGAAGCCCGTTGTGCTTCAGCAGAAGCAGTATCAAGGTCTGCAGGCGGCGGGTGTTGTTGCCCGCGAGCACTTGCGCCGTGCAGATGCAGGCTTTCATCCTGAACTCGGCTTCTGCTGCTTTACCGGCCATGGGGGACGATTTAGGTCGGGGAGGATGGCGTTCTTGTTTGCCATCCCTGGTAACCTCTCTGGCCTCAGGTCCCTTCTTCCCCTTGAAGCTGGTGAAGGTGGCGTTGTCTCCTTCTCGGGGAAGCGCTTTCCTGAAGGATCTCTTCAGGCCAGAGTAGTGAACAAAGAAGTCTTTGTTGACTACGGAATCACGAATGAAACCGTAGCCAGACTTCCTGTTGTACCACTTGAAGGTACCCTGGTGTTGAGCTGCCATCGCGGTGTTTGCGCTCTCGCTTACCTGAGAGTACTGTCGCATTTTCAGGATCGCGGTAATATATATGAAACTGGTGCCTTCCCGGTTGTAGTAGGGTAACAATATTTCCTGTTTTTCCCACTTGATCCAACATCACTGGGTCATACGAACACGGTCTCCGTCTCGTCGTTGGCCCTCGGACCACGCATCCGAGACGTACAGCCGAGAAGCAAGCAAGAAAACGGCGTAAAACCAAATAATATCGAGTCGGAGGAGGTGCCAGATTTTCCAGCCACCGGCATGCATGCAACGAGCAACAAGTCAACCAGCCAGCCAGCCACAGAGGGAGGCAGACTGAGTCTGTGTCAGAATAGTAATAATAATAATAATA
>NW_025541637.1:7500-25334 GCF_017591435.1 Portunus trituberculatus
CTGGACGTCAGAGGTCCTGGTGTGAGGGAATAGTCGAGGAAATTGGCTCTGTTAGTCAGAGCTATGTCAGGAGAAGACGATGTGATAAGGTTGAAAAAGGTGGGGAAATGAGGGCCAATGTGGCATGCTGTTTGTCGTCGGAAGTATTCCACCAAGTCTCTACGAACCTGGTTTGTGGTAGTGTGTCCAAGGTTAGTATGTCGTGCGTTTAAGTCTCCAACTAAAAGGACTGGTGTCTGTCTTCGAAATAGACGTAGAAAATATGGGTGAGGTAAGTATGGTCGACGTGGGGGGAGGTAGCTAGTTGCAATAATGATGGGTCCGTCTGGTGTGTCGGTCTGTGTATTGCAAGTGTCTCCGATAAGAAATCATCCTCGACTTTGTGGCGCAGTTTGCTTTTAACGGCTATAGCTACCCCGTCGTTTAGTGCGTTGCTGAAATTTTGTTGGTAAACTCGAAAGCCTGGTATTTTGAGTCTGGTTTCATTATTCAGCCCGTGGCTATTGATTAGGATCACGTCAGGGTCGTAATGTCTGTAAGTGTTAGTTAGGTCATACTTACGGTTACCCCAGGAAAGAACGTTGTGTTTGATTACTCGTAGTCGTGGCATTACTTACGTGCAGAAGGGAGTTTACCGAGAAGAAAGTCCCCGATGAGTTGTTGGGGGTCGCGCCTGATTCTCTCGTAGTCCTCATTAGAGTTGAAAGTCCAGGAATGCAAGGAGGCCAGGTTCTCTCTCACAAAATCCAGGACCTTGTTATCCATCTCCATTGGCCCGGTATGGCTGAGGAGCAAGGTTTTCTGCCGTATGCTGTGGTCAAATTCGCTGCGGGAAGCGGGAAGCCTTCTTTTGTTGCGTTTGGCAACAAAGCCAAACCGGATGTCGTCGTGCTCTTCTTCTTCTTCCCGGTCCGAGCCGTCCGCGTCCTCACTGCTGGATGGGGAGGGACAGGAAGAGGCAACGGATGAGGTGTCGTCTGGACCAGCAGCGGTAGCAGCGGCTGGGGCACAGGCAGCGGCTTCTGTCGTCGTGGCGTGGTTAAAGTCGGTAAAGACTCCGGAGATAGCCTTTATGAGACCCTCTGGAGCCGATATGGGTGGCGGGGGAGGCAGCTTCATGTCCGGGAGCTCATTCTCTGCCAGGCTGGTCGAGAGGAACTGCTGGAAGCAGCCTTTGCTGAACATGTTGGCCATATGTGCATGAAAAACACATAATATGCCAGCCAGAGACTTGGAGAGGTCGGGTGTGGCAGGTCCAGATGGAACTTGGGTCGGTTCCATTTGTGCAGCTTGTGCGAAGGAGACACCAGGCCTTACCCGAGCCTGTCTAGCTGCCTCCTCTTTCTTCCTGAGGGCCTCCTTGCGACGGGGCAACGCATTGCCCTGGCGCTGTGGTCCCCGCCACAGTTGAGGCATTTCTTAGCAGCGGCAGAGCAGTTTTTGTACGAGTGTCCCTCCATGCTGCACTCGGAGCACCGCACGAAACCTGCCGGCTGGGGGCAGCTGCTTGTCGGGTGTTCCTCTACCGTGTTGCACCTGTTGCAGGTCAAAAGCGGGGTGAACACCTCTTCTCTCATTTGATGGCTCGGGATGTGGATATGGAAGAGATTGAGCCCTTCCATCAACGCCTTCTTGGCCACGGCAGCGTCTTTAAAGATGATCTTGACGGTGGAGGAGCGTGGGAACTTGTACACACTGTCCACCTTGGCCCAGCCGTGGTGGAGTTCCATCTCTTCGACAATGGACTCAGCTGTGTTCCCGTACACAAGTTCGTCCAGAGCAAAGCAAATAATTGATCGCTTGGACCTTATCTCGGGGGGAACCACGGGGTTAAATCCCTTCGCAGCCAGCCGCTCAGGCATGCCATCCTGAAAAATGGCATCAGCATCCTTGTCTGTAAGCGTGAGGATCACAATACCATCACTTACTGGAATGACTTTAGTGACCATCACTGCGGGAGACAGGATGCCCAGCAGGGTCCTCCTGACCCCTACATCCGAGGGATGGGGGTGCTTTATTTTCACTCGGCCCATGTTGCACACCACATAGACGTAGTAAAAAAAAAAGACACACACGGACACTTCACACGGAAAAACACGACACTACTGTAATCCGCCTCACACGGAAAGCACAACACAACATAGCACTGCACCGAATACCACCGCACACGGAGAAACGCAACACAACACAACAATGCACTGCAATCCACCGCACACGGGAATAAACACACAACACTGCACTGAACATACACCACACAACACACAAGCCGTCCTCCCGGCGGTCACCCATCCAGATCCGTACCGCCGTAGCGGTGCTTAACCACACCGACACCGAACAAGAGTCATCCTCTTACACTGCACTGCACTGCACTAATAATAAAACGCATCACTGCACTGCACTTCACAAAAAGAAACGACACAACACTGCACTAGACACAAAACACATTTCGCAAAGAAAAAGCCTTCCCAGACGGTCACCCATCCAAGTTTGTGCGGACCAGGGCGGTTTTTTTTTTTTTTTTTAGAGATTTATTTTTAGGATAACAATCTATGAGCTAATCTTATTTACAATTTACAAGCTATGTGATAAATAAGAGGTGTAAGCTGAGTAATTTACAAGTTAAGTGAAATACCAGAAATTAAACAGAGTGGTAACTAAATTTTAGTGAATATATACAAATGTGTTCCTTAAAAACGGGCCTTATGCAAGGAGCGGCCCGTAGCTAAAGAGGACAGAAGCCTCGCTAACTCTTAGATAGCTATCTAGCGCGGAGGTGGATGGTCTTTGACCATAGAGAGGAGGATGCAGGGTTTCTCGGCCCATATTCTTCTGAGAAGGTGTATGGCTGCGGGCCTTGCTTCTGGTGATTCGGAGTCGTGATCTCGGAGATGCAGGGCTTGTCGAAGTTCTTGTGTCAGGGGACACTCCACAATCCAATGTAGAAGCGGTTCAGCTGGGGTGAAGTGGCAGTGTTTGCAAGCTCTGTTGACTCTGTCGATCAGCTGCCAGTTGCAAGGGTACCCCAGGCGTAGACGGTGGAGATGGACCCTCGTCGTCCTAGGGGTGTCTCCTGCTACCTCGAGGCTTCTTGTTCCTGTGACTGCCCGGTACCAGGAGCAGCTTCTTGATCCTTCCTCGGCATTTATTCTGTTCCTGGTGTCGTTGATCTGGTGTTCCAACTTGCGCGCTGCTGCTTTGAGACTTGATAGCGATGGCCGGATGTGCATCATAACGTCTGCTCTCATGGCGGCCATCTTGGCGGCGATGTCGGCAGTCTCGTTTCCTAAGATACCAACATGGCTTGGTATCCAGTTAATGGTGATGGCTTTTCCTTGACGCTGGAGATGTTGCAGGTTGCCGAGAATGCTGGTAGTTAGTTGCGTGTTGTCTCGTATCTTTTGCCGCTGGAGAACTTCTATTGCAGATCTGGAGTCGGTGTGTATGACTATCGTGGTGGTCTCTTGTTGTAGTGCATGGGCCGTGACTTGAAAAATCGCAGCTAACTCCGTCTGGAGGCTGCTGCAGCCATCGCAGAGGCGCCAAGCGTGTTCTTCTCCTCTGAGAACAAAGGCAGCGCCGCTCCTGCCGGTGTCTTGATCTCTCGACCCGTCGGTGTAGTACACTGGTGTGTCCTTCGAGTCTGGCAATAGAGAGTTCTCCATGTATTCTTCTCGCCGTAATGTCGCGTTTTTGAGCATCGGGCACTTTGTAGCTGAAGACAGCAAGGGGTGGTGTCCAAGGAGGTGGCACGCTGTAGTTGTCGCTTTGGCGGTCCTCGCCAAGGGTAGCTACATGGCTGAGGCCGTATCTCTCCAGTGACTTACTAGCGCTGCGGCTCCACTGTTGGCCTGCAGGCTGGTTCCTTTGTGTTTTTGCTGTCCTCAGTCTATCCTGTGTCTTTCTATACCCTGGTTTTGTCAATATTTTGGTAGTGATGGTGGCCACATTCTTGGCGATTCGGACCTCTACAGGGGCGATGTTAGTCTTGACTTGTAAGTTGCTGACTTTAGTCCAGGTCGGAGCTCCAAGAATGAGGCGAACGGCTTTGTTCTGTTGCGCTTCGAGCCGCTGCACACTCGTGGTGTCACTGCCGGCAAAGACGACAGAGGATTTTCAGATGCAAGGCGTTGCTCGTTACGTGCCCCGAGACACTGGACTCACTGTCCTGTGTTCAAGAACTCAGCGTTACCCGTTACGTGTCTCCCTTACTCGTCTTCGGGGTAGTCAGATGGTGGCGGCGAAGACATGTGGCCACTAGGCACAACCTAATTCGAAAAAAAAAAAAAATAAGCACAACCTAATTCGAAAAAAAAAAAAAAAATGGAAAAGAAAACCATAACCAAAAATGTAGAAAAAAACGACTGGCGGTGTCCAATGTTCCGCCGCCATCCAACTGTGCTTCCCCAGAATACTTCCTTTTCGCTTAGTTTTAAGTTGTGCTACTGGTAATATTTTTTTTTTTTTTTTTTCGTATGTTATATATAATAGCATGTGGTTGCGCCGTTGTATTTATAGTACTGCTTTTAGGGAACCAAATGTACATTTTATCATGTTCAGTTATTAGTGTATTATATTGTTCAATTTCACTTAATTTAATGGATTCCCATGCGTTTAAGGCCTTATGATAATTAATTATGTTTAATGGAGTAATGTTATACTTTATATGTAAGTCATGTGAATTTAATTGTTCTTGCTCGTTGCAGTGAATAAATCTTACTGCTTTGTTTATAATGGTTTGCATTTTCCTTTTTTGTGAGGCTGAGGCCACACAAAGTTGTATTGATGGATAAGTAATTAAGGGTATTAAGAGTGTTTTTATCAGTGTTGTTTTCGTTTTCGGGGATAAATTACTAAACCTTTTTAATTGGGACAAAATGCCTTTTGCTTTGTTTATTGTTTTGGTAATGTGGCTGACAAATCCACGTGTTGTTAAATGTAATCCAAGAAGCTTTCCCTCTTTGCTTTTGTCGATTTATTTTCCGTTTACATTAATTTTCTTATTTCTAAGTTGAGGAATTGGTATTATTTTTAATTTTTCTTCGTTCGTTTTAATCTTCCACATCCTTTCAAATTTACATATTCTTTCTATTTCCCGTTCTACCTTTACTTTCAACATCAATTTAGATTTACTTGGTGAGGTAATAATTTGGGTCACATCATCTGCATACATTGTATCAATGCAGCCAAATTCAGGTGAAGGTAGGTCATTTGTGTACAAAGTATACAGCGTTGATGATAACACGCTTCCTAGAGGTACACCACTTAATAAAAATTTATGTCTTTGTTGAAGTCATTGTTAATATATATTATTGCCTTTCTGTTGACAAGGAAATTACATAAGATTTTTTTCCAGAATGTCAGGTAGTCTTAATCTTAAGATTTTATATTTTAAGCCGTTATGCCAAACTTTGTTGAATGCTTTTGCGACATCCCTGAGTACCATGTATACTTGTTTCTTTTCTGCGAGGGCATTAGCAATCGTTTCATATGTAATGGTGATGGCTGTATGTGTCCCTTTATGTGATTTAAAACCATGTTGCCTATTTTTAAGTATATCATTTTCGGCTAGAAATGTGTTTAATCTGGATTGTATTATTCTTTCAAAAATTTTCCCAGGCACTTCAAGTAAAGAGATCGGTCTATAATTTATAGGATTTGTGGGTGCTTTGTCTTTTTTGGGAATGAATTTAATGATTGCCACTTTGAAACACTCTGGAAAATAGCCAACAGAGTAGCATGCATTAAAAATATTTTGTAACTGTTCAAGTGTCTTTTCAGTGCAGTTTTCTAGTATAATTTTGTTAATTTTAGTTGATCCCAGAGCTTTCTTTTTTGTTCGTTTAATAAACATTTTAATTTCTTCTGTTGTAATTTATCTTGTGTAGTTATTTTCGGTATTTAATATGTTTGTAGCAACTAAAGGGAACGGTTTAACTCTATTATTGTGTATGTTGATATATCGATCTATATGTTCTGAATGGTTCTTATCAAAGTAATTTTCTTCCTCTTCCGAAATTTTGAAGACACTTTCCCAGGCTTTCTCAAATAAGTTACATTTCTCTTTGTCTGTTAAGTATTTATTTCCCTCTTGATCTTTCAAGTAATTAGTGTTAATAGTGTTTTTGCCTTTTAATACTTGTATTTTACTCCAAAAATCCTTACTGTTTTTGCTGTTATCAGATATGTGGTTAATTTTGTCTTCCCAGTTTTTATTGTATGATTCTTTACATCTCTCTTTTAATTCCGTCTTAATTATTTGCTGTTCTCTATAAAGTTCTATTGTCCTTCCGAAATGTTCGGCAAATTATTTTAATGTTTTATATTGTCTTTCTAGATTTGTTATTTCTGGTGTTGTTTTTAACTAATATGTATATTGATAACTAGTTTTAGGGATTGCTATATCCATAGCATTCTTAATAGCCTTTAACCATTTTTGAGTTTCAATCTCTAATTGCTCTGTAGTATAACCCTCTAAGTTAGATACATTTATTTGAGAATCTAAGTTATGCTGGAATATATCCCAGTCAGCTTTGTGTGTGTTATATACTTTAGTTTTTTCCTTTATGAATGGTTTCGTAGAGATTTTAAAAATAATTGGTAGATGGTCGGACGTTGTAATTTCGCCGGGTTCGCAGATACAATTTAAATAATGGTGTTTATTAGAAAATATTTTATCCGGATTAATGCGTGAATTCTGGGAGTAGAAGGTTGGGAAATGTGGGCCTAGATGAATCAGATTTTACCTTGGTTGATTAAGATTGTTAAACTTTTTCCTACGTTATTATTTTCCCTATTGCCAAAGTTGGTATGTCTTACATTGAAGTCTCCAATGATATATGTTGGTATTGAGTTATTTAAGATTTTGTGCATATCTGTATGTGGTAGATAATGACGTATGGGTGGTAAGTAAGTAGTTGCAATTATTATGGGGCCAAGACTTGTTTCAATTTCTACAGCTAAAAAGTCAGTATCAAAGTCATCGTAAAGTTTGTGTTTTACACCAAATTTAATTGCAATTCCAGATTCATCCGCTATAGATTCACTATAATTGACTTTGTAGACTCTGTAGCATGGTATTTTTAATTCTTCATTTGATTTAACGCCATGACTATTAATCAAAATCAGATCAAGGTTATTACTTAAATAATTTGTTATTAAAGACTGTTTATTTGTTTTCCAATTAAGAACGTTATGTTGTATAATTTTTTAAAAATTTTGGTTGAACGTGGGGTGGTTTTGTTCCGGCGCAGATCTCTAGTTTCCGGTGGCGAACGGTCCAAATTTAAGCCAGGTCTAAGTTTTCTAAATTCATCATTATCTAATGCGATCCAGCAATTTGAGTTAGCTAGATTTATTACACCACTGCGTATTTTCCGTAGGATTTGTTCTTCAGTGTATTTGTTATTAGTATATTTCCATTTATATTTTTTTGATTGTATGCCTGATAGTAGGTCACAATTTGAGAGATTTTTTGGCCAGCCTCTTTCTTTTGTGGTATAGAATGCTATCCCTATTTCATCAGAATCAATGATTTTTCCTGAAAGAGATTCAGTGCTTTGTGTTCTAGTTACTTTAGATGTTTTTATTTCTCCTTCCGATCCTAAGTTAGATGGTTCAGCAGCCATTGCACCTATATCTTGTTGTGCTACTTGTGTGTTAGAAATGGTTGATTCTGGCTCATCATCAGGGATTATTATTGTTGGTAAATTGTTTGCCTTTAATATTTTGTTAAATTCATATTTGTATGAGCCTGGCCTTTTTTGTTCCTGGTTTTGAGCGTGGGCAGCACATACGTGAATTTTTAGTATTTCTTCTTTAGTGATCATTGGTGTTTGGAAGTTTGACATAGTAGTGGCAGTTGCAGAGGGAGTAATGACTGTTGAGTAGCTCATTTTTTGCCTTTTATTTATTTCAGCTCTTTTTTCTCTTATTTTTTCTTTTCTTATTTTACTTTTCATGGCCATGGTACTATGAGCTTCACTGCAATTAAGGCATTTCTTTTTATCTCATTTTGACATTGATGCCAAACATGGCCCACTTGACTGCATTCTGAACAGATCTTGAAATCTTTAGGTTTGGGACATTCACTGTTGAAATGGTGTTCTAATGTATAGCACTTCATACAACACTTTACTGGGATATAGGTTTCTTGTTGTATCATATGTGGTGTTATACTGATGCCAAAAGCTTTCATGCCACTTGCTAAACATTTTTGTGCTAGGGCTGTCTGTGAAAATGTTATTTTTAGTGTTGGTGACTTAGGGAATTTATATATATCTACAATACTCTCAGACTCAATCCACAAGTTATGTTTCTGCAATTCTTCCCCGATATCTACAATGTGTTTTTCATAAATGACATCCTCTACTCTGGGAAGGATAACACTTTTTTTTTACTTTTAATTCAGGGGGCATGATCGAACGAAAACCATGAGACTCAAGCTGCTGCCTAAAATCTGCATTGAAGAGGCTGTCTGCATGATTTTCATTAACTAGCAGAGCCACGAAACCATCATATGTGGGAATGAACCCGCTTACTTCAATGTCCCTAGTGCTGAGAATTTCTAGTAGTTTTATTTTTTTCTTCTCTAGTGTTGGGCCTACATTTTATTTTTATCTTTGCCATGGTGTAGCATAGTGAAGTTAAACCTTCAGGGTTCAGCTTCGTACTCAGCTCAAAGCCTTTCTAAATGAGCGAAAAATTATTAAGTACAGCGATGCCAAAGTAACAAAAGCACTACGAGTAACAGAGACAAAAGTCTCGTGTCACACCTTAATGCAGCCAGAGTCCATAGGCTAAGTCCACAAGTGGACAAAAACTGCCTTAACTAGCGAAAAAAGAACCTCTATACCGAAAACAGTCTCGTATCACCACCCCGTACATGGACAGAGTCAACAAACACGGGAGGGTGGGAGGAGGTGTTGCTGTTTCGGTGGTCCAGTGGTACTACGAGTAACAGAGACAAAGTCTCGTACGCACCCTAATGCAGCCAGAGTCCAGAGACTAAGTCCACAAGTGGACAAAAACTTCCTTAACTGGCGAAAAATGCACCTCTATACCGGAGACAGAGTCTAGAGAGAGAGAGAGAGAGAGCGCGCATTCAACAACAACACTAGACGCTCTGTAATATTTTCTAATTTTACAGCACCACAATAATCACAGCAAACTAGGAACGATATTGGCTGTTCCAGGTGGTCCACTGACCTAATCTACACCATACAAAAGGTATTTACTGCACATGTAACCACGAAATAAGGAGAAATAAGTCCCCCTGCCCCTGCCTCCAGGATGTTCCAATAATATTTGTATCCACGTGGATGTAAACAAACCCAGTTTCGCCACCTAGTTAGCCTTTTCTGGTGTATATACATACTTATACTGCCTCATAAACATATCCACACCATGGTTGTAGGCACCAGAAAAAATCCCACAAACAATGAAAGCCCAGGGGCTGCCGGCCTGGCAGTGCAGGGTCAGGGGGCCGCTGGCCTGGCAGTGCAGGGTCAGGAGACTGCTGGGTCAAACCAAGCAGTGACCACACCACACCAACAAACCACTATAATGGACTTGATTTCTGGCGACCTCGAAACTCTCTCTCAGGAAAGCAAAGCAGTAGTGAGCATTATTGTCAAAGCCCTGACATTAACCATGCAAGAAAAAGACCAGACAATACACACACTGCAGAGTAAAGTTTCCTCTCTAGAAAGCAAAGTCAACAAACTTGAAGACCAATTAGATGACATTGATCAATATGAGAGGAGGGACACAATCATAATTAGTGGTCCGGCACTCCCCAATGAACATCAAATGGAAAATACAACAGACCTAACAGTAAAAACCATCAAAGACAATCTGAATATCAACATAGAACACAAAGACATAAATGTCTCACATAGACTGGGCTCCAAACACCAAAACAAAACCAGACCTCTAATTGTAAAACTCCTGAACAGATCTAAGAAAGCTGAGATCATGGAGGCCTGTGTAACAGTCAAACCTAACCTCTACATAAATGAGAGCCTCACACCTAAACGCCGCACCATATACACCACAATCCTAGATATCAGGAAAAAAAACCGTAGTCTCTTTCAACAGTGCTACACAAGAGATGGGAGGATCTTCATAAAACTAAAAAACTCCAACCAAAAACACTCCATCACAAATGAACACTCCTGAACACCTTCCTGAACAAATTCCCCATCCTTACACAAGCATAAAGATGCTTATAACACACAAGTCTAAGTCCTGTTCACAAATTTTTGCCTTTTATGTACACCTACATGAGCCATCTCACCTGACAAGCCATCCAAGAAATATATATATCTTTTTCCCTTTATCTATTTCACTTTTCACTCTCATGTCTTTTCGTTGTTATTATTCTTACTCTAATACCTTTATTCCTGTATTACACTATTATTTATAAGTACCTTTATTACTATCAGTATTACTTTTAAAATAGTCTACCTACTAGTATTATTTTTATATTGTAGATATACCATTATTATTATTACTAATATTTTTATTAGTTATTATTTTTTATTACTTCTTTTGTATCATTTTACCATTACTATTATTACCACTATTGTTACTACCTATATTTAATAGCTATTCTTGTACTACAGTAGTAATAGCATTATTCTAATTTAACTCATGAATGTAAACAATTTAAATCTTTTCCATACACTTTTAATGACCTAGCAGAGGATAGTAGCCACTCAAATGATCATGACATTGATATAATAAATTCTATGTATGAATCCATAAACATAAATGATATTTGCAAATACCATGATCTCAACTCATACCTATCAACAATTCCTACAAACTGCCATGACTACATAAATGTACTCCATATAAATGCTCGCTCCTTAAACAAAAACTATGACCTAGTGATCTCCCTCATGAAATCTCTACCTAAACTGCCTGACGTGCTGTGTGTCAGTGAAACCTGGCTAACCTCCACTAATGAACACCTTCATGACATTGATGGATTCACTGGACACCACATACATAGACCTGAAGGCTCAATAGGAGGAGGAGTATCTATCTATGTTAAAAATATTCTGCAAAGTACAAAAATTAATGAATTCTGCATTTGTGATCCTAATGCAGAAATATGTAGTGTTAAAATAACCCTCGCAAATACTTACTTTAATGTTACATGCCTTTACAGACCTCACAGCAAATATACAAATGTTAATGAATTCAACACATATATTGATAACCTTCTCTCAAAAGATTTTTTCAGAAATAACAAAAATATTCTCTTGGGTGACTTCAATATAAATCTCCTAGAACATGAAACACACCCTCCTACCAACACTTTCATCACAACAATGCAATCAAACAATTACTTCCCTCAAATATCTCGCCCTACTCGATTCCCAGACACAAATACAACTGCCTCTCCTTCTTTATTAGATCAAATCTGGAGAAATTTTCATGTATCTTCTTCATCTGGCATACTTCACTTTCCCCTCAGTGATCACCTTCCTATTTTTATCAACATACCAATTCTGACTCAATCTCCTAGTGACATAATCAAGATAACTTTCAGATTACACAATGCTGCCAATAGAATAAAATTCACAGAGAAACTTTCACAAACAGACTGGAACATGTATCTCACTGCAAATGATATAGATTCCAACTGTAACCTTTTCCTTGACAAACTATACAACCTGTATTACTCTAGTTTTCCCAAATTAACAAAAACAATAACCTCCAAAAGACTGCAGAAGCCCTGGATTACTCAGAGTATTATTAACTGTACTAAACACAAATTCTACCTATACAAACAATACAAGCTAGGTAACATTCCCCTTGAATACTATAAAGAATATAGAAACTATTTAAATGCTTTAATAAAAGGAGTTAAATCAAATTATTACCAACAACAGTTCACCAATTTCAGAAACAATACCAAAAAGGTTTGGGAAATAATTAAAGACATAGAAAACACTAAGGGGAAACAAAATACATCCCTGACAACAGTATGCCACAACGATACACAATACACCAACCCACAGGACATAGCAAATGCCTTCAACACCTACTTTTCTCAGATTGCTCCAGAGCTTAGTAACAAACTGCCTAGAGCCCAAGGTTCACACCTAACTTACCTACAAGGCAACTTTCCACACTCCATGTGTATCCCTCTTGTTACAGTTAATGACATAATGAAAGCTATATCAACCCTCAAAAATAAAAAAATGTAATGTAGATGAGATACCTGTCAAAATCATCAAGGAAAATAAAGAATTACTCTGTGAACCACTTTCTAAATTATTTAATGCTTCAATTAATAAGGGGAGTTTTTCCAAGACACTTTAAAGTAGCAAAAATAATCCCTATACACAAATCTGGAAGCAAAACAAATATTTCTAACTACCGCCCAATATCCATTCTTTCTGTTTTCTCTAAAATTTTTGAACAACTAATGAAAGAAACACTCTTAGACTACCTTAATAAAAACAAAATCATTAGTAATAGCCAGTTTGGTTTTCGTCCGGGGCTAAACACCTTTGATGCCATTAATAAATTTACCTCTGACCTATACTCTGCCCTAGATGACCATAAATCTATCATCTCTATTTTCATTGACTTTAGCAAAGCATTTGACACAGTCCAGCACAACATCCTTCTAGATAAATTACACCACTATGGCATTAGAGGATGTGTTCACAAATGGTTCGAGTCGTATTTGTCAAACAGATCTCACTATACTTCATTTAACAAAGCCACCTCCAGCATCAAATCCATACACCTGGGCGTACCGCAAGGAAGTATTCTGGGGCCTATACTATTCCTACTATATATTAATGACATGAGCAGTTTTTCTACTACCCTTAACACTATACAATTTGCTGATGACTCTACTTTATACATGCAAGGTGACAATCCCACTGATCTCATTCATAAAGCTAACTTAGAACTTGTAAAATTTTCTGAATGGTGCCTAGCAAATCGTCTCACTGTTAATACATCAAAACTTACTTCATGTTGTTTACAAACACTATAATGAAATACCAACCATTACCCAGACTTACTGTATTAAATGAGGACATATTACAAGTGTACAAAATAAAGTTTCTTGGTATTACGTTTGACAAATATCTTACTTTTAAGTACCACATATCTAATTTATGCATTAAACTTTCCGTTCCATTGCACTTCTTGTAAGAGCCAAAAACCTGGTTCCTAGTGAAATCTTAAAAGTCATGTATTATGCCCATGTATACCCATTTCTGACTTATTGTAATCCTATTTGGTCAACCACTTATCCTTGTCATCTCTATAATTTGAATATTCTCCATAAGAAAATAATAAGAATAATAACCAACAGTGAATTCCTAGCACACACACCTCCACTATTTAAATCAATGAATATCTTGCAACTCTCTGACTTGTCCAAACTCTTTATTGCCACTCACATGTTCAAACACTTAAAAAATAACCACACGCCTGCAACGCTATCGCATCGCTATTCTACCCGAAACAACCACACTTTAAATGTTCCTCGACACAATTTAACCACTTTTAGACAATCATTGATGTACAAAGGTCCTACAATTTGGAATACACTACCACAATGTGTTAAAGAATGTAACAGTGTATCAACTTTCAAAAATAAACTGAAACAAATGTTCTTATCTATGTACTGACAACAATTCATAATTTTGCTATATGTAAATCCATCACAAATTCTCCTAATACTGATATCCTTGTTTTGCTATGTCTAGTGTCACATTTTATTACTATTGTTTTTATTATTATTATTTTATTATAAATAGTATTATTATTATTGTATATGTTATTAGAACTATTACTATTATCTTTGTCATTGTCATTGCCATTATTATTACTACTATAATCTTTATTGTTTTACTGTCATTATTTAGTTATCCTCACTATTTGTGTTACCATCAGGATCTATATTATTTTCTTTTTTTTTATGATTTCTTTTGCTGCTGCTGTATCTGCTGTGCTGCTGTTTTTTTTTTGTATTATCTCATTATGTTAGTTCCTAAATAGTATTCTCATATGTATGTACAGAGTATATTATAGCAAATCGTATTTGTGATCTCATAGTTTAGTATAACTTATAGTATAGTTCTTGTGCAATATTTCCTTGTAATTACACTCTCCCCACTTCTTAGTTTAATTATTTTTAGTTCTTACTTTGTTTTATGTTTTTGCACACTTTGTTAGTTATTAAGATCTTGCCCAAAAAGCTATGCTTAATATGGGCCTTCTGCCAGTGTATACTTGTATACAGGTAGATATAATAAAGTGTTTAAAGTGTTTAAAGTGTTTAAAGAGAGAGAGAGAGAGAGAGAGAGAGAGAGAGAGAGAGAGAGAGAGGTGCGTATTTATTAGCGTGTCGTGTGTCACGGTTAGTCTGACGGCTTGCGTCTTTCCTCCTCCCACAGCCGCTGCAGTGACTTTCTAGTTTTTTTTTTTTTTTTTCTTCAGACTTCAATGGTTAATATCCAAGCTCGACAGAGTACAACACACGTCCGTGCAGGTGGTCATTCTTATCCCCTTTCCCCCGACACCAAGCTAGGCAATTTCTCTATAGGTCTTAAATGTCTATCAATTAAACCAAGACACGCAGCCATATAAGATGTTACACGTTAATCATAGCTGTTTCTAACATGGAGAGAGAGAGAGAGAGAGAGAGAGAGAGAGAGAGAGAGAGAGAGAGAGAGAGAGAGAGAGAGAAAATGTCAGTTTGAGTCCTCTCCTATTCATGTGTGTTTAGAATACACAGTTTTGTCTGGTAATCCAGGCACGAGGTAGTACAAGAATAAATGGATGAATTAACAAACAATAAAATAAGCAGGTAAAACAATATAAGAATAGACAAATCAAACCTTCTTCTTCTTCTTCTTCTTATTATTATTATTATTATTATTATTATTATTATAAAATAATAATAATAATAATAATAATAATAATAATAATAATAATAATAATTAAATAATAAATAAATAAATAAATAAATAAAAAAATAATGGAATGCCAACATTATCTGGTGTTCCCAGGCGGTCACCCATCCAAGTACTAACCGGACCCAACGTTGCTTAACTTCGCTGATCGGACGAGAAGCGGTGTGTTCAACGTGGTGTGGTCGTTGGCACTCGATGTGAGTTTTTAGGCCCCTTTAAATTCTTCCTGGCTTGCCCTACTATACTCCGTATACCCTGTTAATCAAGTCCTCTCTAGGTGTTTCTTGGTTTAATATCGTTTCCCTATTGGATTAATCGCCAGTCTCTCTCTCTCTCTCTCTCTCTCTCTCTCTCTCTCTCTCTCTCTCTCTCTCTCTCTCTCTCTCTCTCTCTCTATCTATCTCTATCTCTCTCTCTCTGTCTGTCTGTCTGTCCGTCTGTCTCTCTGTCTGTCTCTCTCATTATTATTATTATTATTATTATTATTATTATTATTATTATTATTATTCTGACACAGACTCAGTCTGCCTCCCTCTGTGGCTGGCTGGCTGGTTGGCTTGTTGCTCGCTGCATGCATGCTGCTGGCTGGAAAATCTGGCACCTCCTCCGACTCGATATTATTTGGTTTTACGCCGTTTTCTTGCTTGCCTTACTTCCCAAACACCTTCAAACACGCACAGATAAAACTAATTCCAAAACCAGACCGACCATCCACTGACCCCAACAACTTTCGTCCTATATCATTACTAGATGTACCAGGCAAAATATATGAAAAGATAATAAACACCAGACTACGCACCTTTTTAGAAACCAACAATATACTGCCACCTACACAGCACGGCTTTCGCAAGAACAGATCTACGGACACAGCTTTAGCAACTATAACGGAAACAATTTCAAATGCAGTAGCAAACAAAAATCAATGCTGTATTATACTTAGATATGTCTCTAAGGCTTTTGATAAAGTATCGATAAATGGGTTGAAATACAAAATACAACACATACAAACACCTACTATACTCGCAAAATTACTCATCAGTTTCCTAGACAACAGAACAGCTTCCATCTCTCTCAGGAATTACATTGGACCAGGTTTTGAACTCCATAGTGGAGTCCCTCAAGGAAGTAGTCTGTCCCCGACACTATACACAATATATACATATGATATGCCTCCTCCATTAACAAATGGAATTAGTATACAATATGCAGATGACATCACACAAATTATAATTCAACCAGGTAAATCAAGAAACATGCTAGCAAGAAAGATAGAGAGATAAATAAGAAACATTAATAACTATGAAAATAAATGGGAAATTAAAACTAACACTGCAAAATTCACTCTCCTCCCCATTGCCATAAGAAAGACATCCCCTGTCACAATAGATGGAGAAAATATCCCATATGCAAATAAAGCATCCATACTAGGGTTGAAGGTGGGACAGCAAGGATACGCTAAACACATTTCAAATATCTGCCAAAAAGCCAATCTTGCACTTAGAATAGTAAAACGATTTGCTAAACTTGACACTAACATAAAACTACACCTAATAAAAACATGTGTCCTTCCAATCTTAACATATCCGATATACACACTAAATGCACTATCAAACACAAATACTATCCCTACAAAAAATTCAAAACAAATCTCTAAGATTTGCATATGATGAGAAATACCCATACACACAAACTACAGAAGAATTACACTTAGAGTCCAATTTATTACCTATCAACCTCACAATACACAAAAGAGGCAACCAAATCAAATATAAACTAGAAACCATACTAGATGACACCCTTTACAAAAACGCAATAGCAGATCACGAACAAACTAGAGACCACAACTGGTTCAAAAAACCAATCACGCAACTCAACAAAATTAATTCACGCCCCATATACACAATTTAACTATAAAACAGGAACACATAACTATAAAACAAATACAAAAACAAATACATGCGCTTACATAATATACATAGAGGACAACTGGCTTTTAATATACTTTCTTTACTCTCCTCTACCTCTGCTCTGCGCCCTGAGTTGGCGGGGTGGGGATGTTGGTTCAAGCGGTTAGGAAGAGCAGGAGGCTCACCGTAGAACACCTTCCGCCCCGCCAAGGGGTGGTGGACACCGGCTCTGTTTGCATACATCCGGCTGCGGAGAGAGGTGGAGAGATGGTACCTGCACCCTCAGTCACAGAGTCAGTTTGACACAGTGAGGGGTCTGTCTGAGGTGGGGACTCTAGATAAGCCTCGCCCGGTAGGGCCATAAAGTAGAAAGATTCGGAAGAAAATAAAGGAACTGATCCCACACACGCCAACATAAAGACAACACAAATACATACAATAACAACACAGAACTAAACAGCAAGAGATATGCCACTAAGTAGCAAGACGGATTGCCCGTCATCTTTAATCTCAAACTGTACTTCCATTTTCCTACTTTTACACACTTACATTTCTAATTCTTCTTTCATCCAACTTTCCTATCCCCCCCCAAATTAATTAATCAAATGCGAGTCAGCGTTCGTCATTCAAGCTTCAGGTCTCGCAGCAGCAAGACCTTCGCTCCCAGTCGACGCACCAAGCAGCAGCAGCCAGCCAAACAATCAGCAACCGCCAGGAAGGACCGCAAGCTCCACCCCCTTGGTTTTCTTAAGAACCAATAGGCGCCCTGCACTTCCCCATGTTGTTGCACCAGCCTTCGCTGATAAAAGGCTTCGCTGAGGAGTCGTCACAGTCAGTCATCCTCGGGCAGCCGGAGCGAGCAGACGTCTGCACCACGCTCCCTCACAGCAGAGCACTGCCAGACGCACAATCAACTCACTCACTCAATTCAACTCGATACAACTCAACTCTGAACTCCGGAGACGAGCTTAAGCGT
>NW_025541638.1:0-26490 GCF_017591435.1 Portunus trituberculatus
GATAGATAGATAGATAGATAGATAGAGAGAGAGAGAGAGAGAGAGAGAGAGAGAGAGAGAGAGAGAGAGAGAGAGAGAGAGAGAGGGGGATGTGGGGAGCAAGGTTCTCATTGATACATAGGCTCTAATCCCTTAATTTGCCCAGCAACGCCGCAGGCCGGGAAATTCCCCAAAATGCCAACGTCTAAGTGATCTTCAGACTCTAATAATCTGATTAAAAATTTGTCTTGGCGATATTGCAGTGGGTATTGGGTGAATGAAATGATCGATTGCTAGCTTTACATGATCCATCCATCCTAATTTGACCTTATAATCTAAAATGGTTGTTTTGCTGATGTCAGGTATAATTGATAAATCATATTCTTTGTATGTAAAATATAATGTTTTTTTTTGTGTGGATTGTAGTTGCTAAAGTGTGTCTGTGTATATATTACGATTTTTATGCTATTTGTTGGTGGCCCTTGCATTATAAATAATTATATTGTGAAATTGTCAACTTTTTTTTTTCTGTAGGGGCTAATGTATGCAATGTTTATACTAATTTATTATAATTTATGTAAATTTTATGCATATTTATGCAAATTAGCCGAATATTTTTGGGGGCAATCGAGGGGGGCGAGAGCTCCTCCCCGCTAGAAATTGGGGGGGATGCGCTCGAAAATCACTCCATTTTCTAATTTTGCGAATTATGCACATATCCGGTAAAATAATGTAAAAAAAAAAAAAAAAAGTCCAGAATTGTCAGTGGGATCCTTCTGTCCCTCTCTCCCTCCCTCCCTCTTTCTCTCTCTCTCTCTCTCTCTCTCTCTCTCTCTCTCTCTCTCTCTCTCTCTCTCTCTCTCTCTCTCTCTCTCTCTCTCTCTCTCTCTCTCTCTCTCTCTCTTCTCTCTCTCATAATTTATACAGAAGTGGCGCACTGTCGTGTGCTACCTATTCTAAGGGTACTACAATCTATTTCTCTACAATATTTACAAGACTTAAAAATAGATAATATACAAGATGGAGCACTGTGTGTGTGAGTGTGTGAGTGTGAGGAGTGTGTCTGTGTCCACTTATGTGTGTTTGTGTGTGTGTGTGTCTCCTGTGTGAACAAGTTCCACATGTGGAGTGTGTGTGTGTGTGTGTTGTGTGTGTGTGTGTGTGTGTGTGTGTGTGTGTGTGTGTGTGTGTGTGTTTTTTTTTGTGTGTGTGTTTTATTTTCTCTCTTTCCTTCCTCTTTTCTCTCCCTCTCGCCTGCCTCAATTTCTTTGAGTTACCCATGACATGTTGTTATGGTTGTGAGAGGGGGGCGTTTTCTGTGGTTGTCGAACACTCTTACGTCATTCCCGTCAAATCGTAAGGCAAGGTTGGGCCCCGGCAAATAGTATTTAAAGAAGTGCCAACCTAAGCTCTCAGAACACAAGCGCTCAGACACAGACACACAACACACACAGAGAGAGAGACAGACTTTTGTTGTTGGCTGGGTTGTTCTCAGAGCACACACACGCTTAGACAACCACAGTAACCATCAGGCTTGCTTTCTCCCTAGTGAGTGCCACCTACGTCTAAAACGGTGTGCTTTCCGCCACACCCCAAGAATTCTATGGACACCACCTGTGGTCCTTCTATCTTTTGATGCAATTCACACACGAGCTCCCCTACGGAATACCAGGATTTACCCTGTGACTGCGGGAGCCGGTGTGTTTCGCAGCAAAAAGGAGTTGTCCGACCCTCCCTCTTTCCCTTTAACTAACCACTTTCCTTTTTTCACTGCCTCCAGTTGAAGGGGCTGGGGGACCTTAAAAGCCCCCAGAACTCCTGAAGTGGAAGCACCCTGCGAGGCACTGGGGAAGCCCGTGAGCGTGCGATGCCCACCCCCAGTTGCAGGTCCAGGTCAGGAAATTTTAGCTTAGGTAAGAGTTTTTTCCCACCTCTTACCGAGGCTTCTAGCTTTTACGCAGGGCGGGACTGTCACGACGGTTTTTAGGAACCGGGCAGTTCGCTAGCAACCGCCAACTGCAAGGTAGATCAGTCCATATACGTTCGTACGGGGGAGCACCCCTCCCCCTTGTGAGAAACATGGTTAGAGAGAAGTCAACTTCCTGCACCAGGAAGAAGCCGACCACCGAGACCCCGGTTCCACGTTATCCCAGACCGGACTGAACCCCACCGCTGTCAAGCCGCAGATGATGGAGTTACAAGAGCAACGCTCCATGAGCCTAGAACGAGCAAAGAGAGGACACCACAATGACTCCGAGGAAGAGGACATCTCCCCACCGACTAAATGCCACGTCTCTGATCACTCACAAGAACCCATGCCATCCACCTCGAACGAGTCTACTCCAGAAGATGATGGTTTTCGGCAGCAAGGACGTGAGTACCGCATCGCCAGAAAAACCAAGTATGAAGAAAGTAGAGCTGCAAGAATGATGACAACGCCTACTCAGCCAAAAGAGACTCCCACTTCCCGGCCTCACACCGGTGCTATACCCAGGATCATTGTGCCAGCCACGGAGGGCTTCGAGTCACCGGTGGACGTCGCAGAGGCGATAGAGACTACCTTGGATATTTGAGAGAAACTACCGATGAAGTTTCTTCACTCAGGGCAGGTACTGCTGTCCCCTCAAACGATGGAGCTGCACAATGCAATCATGAATCTGAGAGAGCTGAATGGCAAACCAGTACGTCTGCAAGCCACCACACAAGATTTCACGAAAGGCGTGCTGCTTCGCTTCCCGCTTCTCATGCCACTCTCTATCATACTGCGACACCCCCAGGTTCTGACTGCAGAGAGATTCTCCACCAGGGATGGGGAACCAACGAGACAAATTGCAATCACTGTCCGAGGTCAGCTCCCCGGCTCACTAGATCTAGGGAAATGGGGAACGTTCTACACACGCCCGTACAGCAAAGAGCCCCTTCGGTGTTTCAACTGCCAGAGGTTTGGCCACTACAAAGCAAGCTGCACCCTGCCTACCAAATGCGGGGTCTGCGCGGGGAGTCACGACACTCAAAATTGCATAAAGAAACACAAGGAAGGTGGAGAGACAACAGCGCACTGCCCCAACTGCAAACGATCACACCATGCATGGAACAAGAGCTGCACAGCCCGACGAGAAATCGTGGAAGGACAGAGGGCCTCCCAACAGCAATGGATGAATCAACACCGTCCCTCCCTCGCCGTCTCCACTGCCCAACAAGGTCGATCAGCCCTGGCAGCCACCTCAACATGGGGAGGCAAGACAAACACTTCCACTCACCAGCAAGAACCACCCCACTCCTCTGCACCAGAACAATTCCCAGTGTTGGGCGCAGCAGCACAACAACCCAGAACGAACAGCAGGCCACGGCAACGCATTCAAGCTCCACGATACACCACGCGCACACACACTCCTTCCTCGCCAGAACAACTCACGATCACCAAGACAGACTTGCAGGACATGCTTCAAACTTTCGCCTCTGCTATCGTTTCCATGATGGGCAAAGAAGTACCGGCAGAAGCCATCGCCACTCTGACAGAAAAAGTGGTAGCCAAGCTCCCAACGACATCACAGACACCGCCACCGCACAGAGAACGCAGTCAGTCCCACCACCAGCGGGCTGAGTCCCCAGAACCAAACCCCAGCCAACAACTAATGCCGGGAGCAACACCTGCCTCAGCCGCCATAGAACGGGAGAAGTTGGCGCTCGGTTTAATGCGCAATCAGGGCCATCAACAACCCCGACCTGCACAGCGAGTAACGAAGACGCAGGCAACAACCAAGACAACACAGCACAACAAGGCACAGACCAAAGAACCATCAACACGCTCAAAATCTTGCAGTGGAATTGCTGCAGTATAAGAAATAAAATCCACATACTAATCGCAGACGCACATGAGCACGACAGAGATGTGATTCTATTGCAAGAGACATGACTCCCAGCAAACACACCACTTCACTCCCCGGGATACAAGGCTTACCATCTCCCCGCGGTGGAAGGCCAAACTATAGGCTGCTCCATTCTTGTGAAGAACAGCATCCCAAGCAGACAAATTGACAATCCTATTTACTGCGGTGAGAAAACAGAAATTCTTGGAGTGACAATAAAGTTGCACTATGAACAAATAGACATATACAACGTATACCACCACGCAGGCTCACAACTTCAAGCCGGTGAACTGCTCGCTCTCTGCGCCACAACCGGAGCATACATAGGGGGGGATTTTAACGCCCACTACCGTATTCTTGGCTCTCACCAGCAAAACAGGAATGGTAGTCACCTGGCAGAAATAATTAACAACATCCCAGAGGCCAGGCTACTTAACACAGGGGAGCCAACACATATAGCGGGTGGAGTACTTGATTTATCCTTCACATCACCACACCTCAGTCAGGGAGCGTGCTGGGGATACACGAGCACCTTGCAAGTGATCACTTCGCCATAACAGCCACCATCAACTGCAAAAAGATGCCCCCAATTAAATTAACCCAACGCTGGAACACGAAATTCGCAAACTGGCCAAAGTTCAGAGAAACCCTCCTACATCATCTACTGAGCACCGACCCTGGACCCACGGTGAATGATCAAGAACGCCGGCTGACAGACGCCTTCCACCATGCCGCAGACGCCTCCATTCCCCCCCTAAAAACACCCAAAAGACATTACTGGTACTACGATCACAGAGTTCGTGAATATAACCACAGAATCAACAGTGCAAGAAAACTGAACAGACAACATAACACCCAAAACACACGTAACCTGCTGAGGGCCGATATCAGAACAGCGAGAGAAGGGAAAAGAAAAATTAAAGCCGAAAAATGGTTGCAATGGTGCTCCAAAATGAATTCCCACACCACACTCAGCGACTTGTGGAAACAAATTAAGAGAGCAGCGGGGCGGAAAGTACCACCATTACCAACACACCCTGATCCAGAAGGCGAAGCCCTTAGGCTAATGCAAGGCTACGCAGACAGGTCCAGCACTCACCAGCTCACCCAAACGACAATCACTCGGTTGAACGAGCTTCAAGCAGAACGAGACAGGATCATAGAGCGAGCCTGTGAAGCTGACCATCCATCTGACACTCCCTTCACAAAAAATGAACTCATCGAAGCGATAAGACCCAGACCTGATACCGCAGCCGGCGCTGACAAAATTTCCTACTCCATGATACGGCACGCTGGTCCAGTCATCCACAACGAAATCTTAAATGTCATCAACAACTCATACACCGCGGGACACCTTCCAACTGCTTGGAAACAGGCAACTATACACCCCATCCCCAAACCCAAGGAACCAGGCAAAACAAGACCGATATCACTGCTCAGCTGTCTTGGAAAAACCGCAGAAAGAATGATACTAAACAGACTGCAGTGGGCGGCTGGTCCGCTTCACCACAACATTTTCGCGTACACGAGAGGCCGTGGGACGAGAGACTGCCTATTTGAGATGCTAACGAGTGTAGCAGAGAAAAAAAACAGCTGTCATCTTCCTTGATATGGAAAAAGCCTTCGAACTAGCCAATGCAAAACCCATTCTCACCGCTCTCGCACGGAAAGGAATAGGAGGCAGACTACTACAGTGGACGAGAGACTTTCTCACAGACAGAAGAGCTCAAGCCCATTTTCAAGGTCATCTTTCCCCATACATGATCCTTGAAAACGGTACGCCCCAAGGAAGCATCCTGAGCCCTTATCTTTTTAACACACTGATTGAAGAGATTGCATCTTTAACACTGGGAACAAATACGAAAGTTCTATGCTATGCAGACGATGTAGCTATTGTCTCCACAGGAACACACCATCTGAGGCAAGCACAACGTGCCTTAACAGTAATAACAGAAAAGTGTCAATCTCTGGGACTTAAAATAAATTTCACCAAGACTAAAGCAGTCTATTTCATTAGCAACATATCTCCACCTCCACTAAGAGCACAGCAGACTGATATAGAATGGGTACAATGCCACCCGTACCTAGGAATTTGGATCGATAGCAAACTGAAATTCCACCATCATGTTGCCACAACGAAGGACAGAATCCGCGCTCGCCTTCGAGTCATGAGAGCCATCACCACGACTGAAGACGGCGTCAATCACAAAGTTTTAAAAACGTTCTATCTTCAAGCCATAAGATCCATCACAGATTACTCTGCCCCCATACTTGTAACCATTCTACCAAGCCAATTACAACACCTAGAATCACTACAAAATTAAGCACTCCGTATTATCCTTGGAGCGCCAAGATGGGCAAAACTCTGCAACTTAAGAACTGAGGCAGCAATCCCGCAGCTAAACTACCGCATCCACGCGATCAACATCTCACTCCTGGGGAAAAAGGCAACAGAGCCGAGATACACCAACACCATTAGAAACATCCGCCAAAGCCTTGCCCATGATAACAACCTTTTCAGGAAAAAGACATGGGCTTACAAGACCGCACATGGGATTAAGACCTTGCAGCTTGAGTCATCTCTCTTGTCACAAACACCTGATGCTCCCCACCCCACTTACACTCACCAACCACCGTGGAAAGAATCAAGCTTTGAGTTCTCCGTCACTGCTCTAACATCTAGAAAAGCAAATCTCACTGACGAAGAATTAAATCAACAAGCCCAACAAGCACTTGCAACAGTAGACTGTGAGAGAGCTGAAATTTATTTCACTGACGGGTCAGTTGATCCAACGACATACAGAGCAGCAGCAGCCTACATACATGACGAAGACACGGGACATTTCCGCCTGCCCAACCACTCCTCAACGCTACAAGCCGAGCTAGTTGCCATTAAGAAAGCTCTCGCACACGCGCAAACACGACACAAACATATCATCATACACACAGACTCCATGGGCGCCATCCAATGCCTAAAACAGAAACACATTACAGACAACATACACCTTATCACTTCCATACATGCCAGCGCACAGAGAATCCGAGAACAAGACAGGAGAATCCTTATTAACTGGATTCCCAGCCACACAAACATTGCAGGGAATGACCTCGCTGATCACACCGCGCGAAATGCTCTCAAGCTCCCAGCTGTCACTGTCAACGTTGCTCCCTCGAAGGCGCATTTCCAAAACAACATCAAAAGAACAATTCGCCTTCGCAACCAACTCGACCTTAGACGTGAAGCAGCTGAAGGATCCTCTAGTGCCACTTGGTATACAATCGCAACTACAAACACACCACACCCACCACATAACTTACCACGACACATCTTAACACGCATACACAGACTCCGCTTAGGCTACCACTGTTTCTCTGAGCTCAAAGACACTCTCCCAGAAACATGCAGACATTGCAACACTCAAACACACACACACCAATTACACATTACATAGAAGATTGCCCGAATACAGCTCATTTTCTTCCACGGGGAGCGACTGCTCCTCACATTATTCAACAAACCGAGCTAGACAAGCTTATCACTCTCGTCGCGACTCGGCCACCGCCGCGCTAGACCAGTCATATTTCTTTCCGCATTCTACGGCGTGGGGTGGATCTAGCTAGCACTTCGCTTCATGCAAGTCAGCTAGACTCCCCAACGCACGACGAATCCGAAAAGATATATGATTGAAAGACACCTTTAACGCAAGTATCACAACTAAGAGTGTATATATCTTAACATTCTGCAGCGGAGGGTGTATCTAGCACTTCGCTTCTGCGAGTAAGCTAGACTCCTCCCGCGCATAGTGAGTTGAGAAAATATACACACGACACACCGACACCTTAGCTACAACATAAGAATTACATGTGTGGGCCGCTTTCAAGCAGTAAAGGCCCACGCCACCCTATACAGGTAGCAATCTTAAACAACAACAACTAAGCTCTCAACTCGCCCAACTGTTCGTTCCGAGCGGCAGTAACTTACTTACTTCCTTACTTACTCATTATGGCACGTACTAAGCAAACGGCCCGCAAGTCCACCGGTGGCAAGGCGCCCCGCAAGCAGCTTGCCACGAAGGCGGCTCGCAAATCTGCATTTGCCACTGGTTTTGCAAAGGTTTTGCAAGGTTCTCATTGATACATAGGCTCTAATCCCTTAATTTGCCCAGCAACGCCGCAGGCCGGGAAATTCCCCAAAATGCCAACGTCTAAGTGATCTTCAGACTCTAATAATCTGATTAAGAATTTGTCTTGGCGATGTTGCAGTGAGTATTGGGTGAATGAAATGATCGATTGCTAGCTTTACATGATCCATCCATCCTAATTTGACCTTATAATCTAAAATGGTTGCTTTGCTGATGTCAGGTATATTTGATAAATCATATTCTTTGTATGTAAAATATAATGTTTTTTTTTTTTTGTGTGTGTGGATCGTAGTTACTAAAGTGTGTTTGTGTATATATTACGATTTTTATGCTATTTGTTGGTGACCCTTGCATTATAAATAATCATATTGTGAAATTGTCTTTTTTTTTTTCGGTAGGGGCTAATGTATGCAATGTTTATACTAATTTATTCTAATTTATGTAAATTTTATGCAAATTTATGCAAATAAGCCGAAAAAATTTTTTGGAAGATCGAGGGGGGGCGAAAGCACCCCCCCGCTAGATATTGGGGGGGAGGGAACGCGCGCGAAAATCACTCCATTTTCTAATTTTGCGATTTATGCACATATCCGGTAAAATCATGTAAACAAAAAAAAAACGTCCAGAATTGTCGGTGGGATCCTTCTGTCCCTCTCTACCTCCCTCCCTCTCTCTTTCTCTCTCTCTCTCTCTCTCTCTCTCTCTCTCTCTCTCTCTCTCTCTCTCTCTCTCTCTCTCTCTCTCTCTCTCTCTCTCTCTCTCTCTCTCTTTGTGACTCTGTGTATGTGTGTGTGTGTGTGTGTGTGTGTGTGTGTGTGTGTGTGTGTGTGTGTGTGTGTGTGTGTGTGTGTGTGTGTGTGTGTGTGTGTGTGTGTGTGTGTGTGTGTGTGTGTTTTTTTTTTCTCTCTTTCCTTCCTCTTTTTTCTCCCTCTCGCCTTCCTCAATTTCTTTGAGTTACCCATGACATGTTGTTATGGTTGTGAGGGGAGATTTCTGTGGTTGTCGAACACTCTTACGTTATTCCCGTCAAATCGTAAGGCAAGGTTGGGCCCCGGCAAACCGTATTTAAAGAAGTGCCAGCCTAAGCTCTCAACTCGCCCAATTTTCGTTCCGAGCGGCAGTAACTTACTTACTTCCTTACTTACTCACCATGGCACGTACTAAGCAAACGGCCCGCAAGTCCACCGGTGGCAAGGCGCCCCGCAAGCAGCTTGCCACGAAGGCTGCTCGCAAATCTGCATCTGCCACTGGTTTTGCAAACGGAACAACAATGCTTGACAACGTTTCCTTCGAGCGTTGTCACATCCTTCTGGGTGACCGAGTGAGGTTACAGGTTAAAGTGACCGTGTTAATCCACGGGTCAATTCCTCTCCCGCTGCCAGCCAGAATAAGAGAGAGAGAGATAGAGATAGAGAGAGAGAGAGAGAGATAGATAGATAGATAGATAGAGAGAGAGAGAGAGAGAGAGAGAGAGAGAGAGAGAGAGAGAGAGAGAGAGAGAGAGAGAGAGAGAGAGAGAGAGAGAGCCCAAGGACATCCAGCTGGCTCGTCGAATCGTGGGGTCCTCTTGCCCCCGCTAGATATTGGGGGGGGACGCGCGCGAAAATCACTCCATTTTCTAATTTTGCCATTTATGCACATATCCGGTAAAATCATGTAAACTAAAAAAATAAATAAATAAAAATAAATCCGTCTAGAATTGTCGGTGGGATCCTTCTATCCCTCTCTCCCTCTCTCTCTCTCTCTCTCTCTCTCTCTCTCTCTCTCTCTCTCTCTCTCTCTCTCTCTCTCTCTCTCTCTCTCTTCACTCTATTTGTGACAAGTGTGTGTGTATGTATGTGTGTGTGTGTGTGTTTTTTTTTTTTTTTTTTTTTTCCTCCTTCTCTCCTCTCGCCTGCCTCAATTTCTTTGAGTTACCCATGACATGTTATGGTTGGGAGGGGGTAGTTTTCTTTGGTTGTCGAAGACTCTTACGTCATTCCCGTCCAATCGTAAGGCAAGGTTGGGCCCCGGCAAACTGTATATAAAGAAGTGCCAGCCTAAGCGCTCAACTCGACACAGTTCGTAGCTAGCAGCCGACCTGTACGGACGTTCCCCGCTCTGCTCCGATCCGCTTTGCTTCACCTTTGTCCAGAGAAGGCAACAGCTCGCCGAATCTATCGCCGCTGAGTTGCTCTGCCTTCCTGCCAATTATATCCAGCTGGTGTCAGTCACCTGCCCAAGTGGAGTGCAACACACCTGTGTTTTGGGTTCCTCCCTCTTGGTTGAAGGGCTTGCCTAGGCAGGCTCCTTTAATTACCTAACAATCGTTAGCTGTGTTCGAATGTCGGGTTTCGACCCCAATTAGGACTTGATTACTATATTAGCTGTGGTTATTTTTCGGCCTTTAGCCCTTTTAGGTTTCTATATATTTAAATTGTACCCTATACCACCACTCAATGTTCTCAGCCGATGCTTAAAATGCCAAGGGTAAAGATAAAACACCCAGATCCCTCCGGGAAGAACAAATTAAAACTAATACGACTTCTCTCTGAAAAAAAAAAAAAAACTTATCTATGCTACCAAGATCATACCGACCACCAATTCCTTCATTGTGTTAACAAGGACGGACGAAGACACAGACAAAATATTCTCTCTAAATACCATCAGTCTTTTGAAGGAGGATGAATTTTCAACAGTTTTACCTCCAGAAGTCAAGGCAAAATGAACGATTGTCCTGCTAAATTTAGACGACCACATTTACTCCAAGACAGAAAAATATATCAGTGATGAACTCTTAAATGAGAACATATTCCTAAACGAAGGAATTGACAATGTATATAAGATCCCTAAAACAAAGATAATAAAAGTAACCCTGAACAGCTCTACCGCAGCCAAAAAAGCAACAGAAACAGGACTACTTGCTTTTAACATGAGCATTCCTCACTACAATATAAAAGTAGAAGATTTCATCCCCATTTTGACATTATGAAATGTTATGCTATTGAGGACCACACGACCAATACCTGCTCCAAACCTAAAACATATGAAATATGTTCTGAGTGTGCTGAGACAGGGCACACTTGGAAAACATGTACCAATATTACTAAAAATTGCATCAACTGTGATGAGCCTCACCGAACACTAGCTTTCAAATGGAAGAAGAGGAAGGAGATAATCAAACAAAAAGGAAGCAAAATTCTCTGAATACAAGCAAAACATATAGCCAGACTGTCAACACTAATAGCACACCCACACAGCAACCAGTGGACAGGGACACATGCGCTAGGATCATGTCGTGCATGCTTCACGGTCACATGATGAACGCTGTAAACCCAGGCACATATAATGACGAATTTAACAGAGCACTCTCACTCAATAACTTGCCAAAAATAAATCTTCCTTCAAACCCACCATCTAAGCAGATTCTGACAATGATATCAAAGAACAGCAACTCAGTACCAGAACCTCAAAAGCAACAACAACAAGGAAACTCACAAAACACTGACACCACACAAACAAACACACTCCCATATACTCAAAACACATTTAACACAGACACAAATATAACAATGGAAGACACACAAGTACAAATAGAACCCGTAGAACAATTGCCAGAGCTCTAAAAGATTAATGGACCATACTTGGGAATGATCATAGTTGCAAGGAAGAGTAAGGGTTGGCCAATAAGAAGGCAGCTAAGTCTGAAGGAAATAGAAGATGGGATAATGGCAGGAATATACAAATGGAGATACACAGCAAAGAGCTTCACAGAGGAAGAAATTTGGAAAAGCTTGATCAATAATGAAATCAATCTTGATAATTGCTTTAGAGTAGCTGATGATAAAAAAATCAATAAAATAAGAAATGGTTTTGTGGACTGACGGACTGTTGTTGGCTCACTACTGCTCGTTTGTGGTTAAATTAAGGTAGTTTACTTCCCAGACAGACGTGGCTCTTGCCGGCAGCTATGAGAGGAGGCGACGTTTTCCAGGCTAGCCAGCGCAGCGGCAGACGGACACCAGCCGCCATACACACCACTACCCCTGTTCTGTCCAGCGAAGATTGTGTGCGAGGTCGTGCCGCAGGGGAGGCACGAGCGACGGGATCAAGCACGAGGAGCCAGTGTGGGCGAGTTGTGGGCCCTTACGAGTGCGTGGGACTCCCTACATGTGTTGCCGCCGTGCCAGTGGAGGAGACGGCCATGAGAGGAGGGAGACACGACGTTGGAGACGTGTGATCACCAAGACTGTGGTGCCTGCTGTGCTGCTAGTTCTGTGCTCTGTAAATAAACTGCAATTGGGAGAACAGTGTTTCGAGTTACGCCCTGCCACAAGCTATCTAGGCATTATGGCAGACCAACCCTCCCTTAATCTGAGACTGATACCGGAGTACGACGGCTCAGGCGCGCAGTCAGTGGTGGAATGGATAGAAAAGCTGGAGCTCATCTGTAAGCTGCGCAACGTCAGTGATGTGGCCAGTGTTATCACTCTGCGTCTGTCGGGAGGTGCATTCGCCGTATACTTGCAGCTTGCAGAGGCGGACAGGAAGAAAGTTGAGAAGATCAAGTCGGCGCTTGTGGGCGCTTTTGCCGTGGATTCGTATATCGCATACGAACAGTTCATCTGCCGGAAACTACAAGCTGGTGAGAGTCCGGATGTCTTTTTGGCGGAGTTACGCCGCCTGGCATCACTGTTCGGAGGCATGTCCGAGAAGGGACTCACCTGTGCTTTCGTCGCTGGTCTTCCGGAAGGCATCAGGCGACTAATGAGAGCGGGCTCGGGGATGAAGACACTTGACCTGCCTCAAATCCTGGCGCGGACGAGGGCAGTGGTCCATGACGACGGTGCCGGTGGTGTCCATGAAGTATGTTTCGGCGCCAGGGCTGGGAATACGAACATTGGCCCAGATCAACGGTGTTTCGTCTGCAGTGGTGTGAACCACTTTGCCAGAAACTGCTTGGCTCGTCAAGACACCTATAGCGGCAGGAGCCAGAGGAGCGCTGGACGCACTTCGAGACGTGGTGTGAGGTGCTACCGCTGTGGTGTCCTGGGCCACACCGCGTTGGCATGCCCGGGAAACGACCGTGGAGGGGAGGCGTCAGCGCCAGCCTCCTCTCTGGACAAGCAGTGAATGAGGCGCTACCCATCGCGGAGGTGTGGCTGGAAGGGAACATGCGCAAAGTACTGGTGGACACTGGGTGCTCGCGGTGCGTGGCTCACGTCTCGTGCTGCAGAAAGTGAAGGAAAGAAGATGTGGCTATTTTGACCATAAGCGGTGAGGAGCAGAAATGCGAAGGTACGGGTGTCGTGCGCCTCCAACTTCACAGCAGTGCCTCTGTTGATGTAAAAGTGTTTGTGGTGAGTGACAAGCCCCTGGGGTTCCCGTTCGTGTTAGGGATGAACGGTGTTGTGGCGTTGGGGGGAGTTGCTGTCAATGCGCACCGGCAAGTACGGTTCGGTGTCGAGGACGCGCCGATCTGCGCGGCTGCCGGCGCTACCACTGACATACAAGTGGAAGAACATGACTTCAGTGTTGCCTATGATACTGCAAGTAACACCTGGACGGCGGCGTTGAAGATGTCGGGGGGAGACGAGCCCGGCGTCTTGCTGAACAAGGTGGAGGAGTACGCTGTGCCAAGTGAAATAAGATCGAGGTATGAGGAGGAGGTGGATAAGTGGATAACAGACGGATGGTTGGTGCCGCACGACGAGTACAAGCACGGTCCTGCAAAAGGACTGATTCCTCTTATGGCAGTTGTGCAGCACAACAAAGGAAAGGTGAGGCTTGTTCTTGACTTCAGGGAGCTGAACACTCATATAGACACCTACACGGCAGATTCTGATGTCTGCGCCGACAGACTAAGAGAGTGGCGGAAGCAAGGTAAGAATGTGTCCATCATAGATCTGAAGCATGCCTACTTACAAGTGCACATTCACGAGTCGCTCTGGCCATATCAGACTGTTATGTATAAAAGGCGAAAGTACTGCCTCACACGTCTAGGTTTTGGTCTGAACGTCGCCCCCTTAATAATGAAGACTGTCCTCAGCTCTGCGTTATCACAAGACCCCGACGTGAAACGTGGGACTTCGGCCTACATTGATAATGTCTACGTTAACGAGGACATCATCATGGCTCGTCGGGTGGCGGAGCTTATGAGCTTATGAGCGCGTTACAGAGGGCGCTCGAGTGCTGGACCTGAGAGTTTGAGGGGAGAGTGGCATGCTGCTCTGGGGACGTGATGGCAAGGTGAGTGGTGTGCCTACCCGCCTGACGCGGCGAACAGCTTTTTCTTATTGCGACAAGTTAACTGGCCATTTTCCAGTGTGTGGGTGGCTGAGAGCGGCAGCGGACTACGTGAAAAGAAGAGCTAACGCGGCTACGCACACCTGGGATGACATCATCGTCGATGCCGGCCTGCGAAGTATCCTGGAGGAAATAGCAGGGAAGGTACTGAAGGACGACCCTGTTCGAGGAAGATGGGATGTAGGAGGAACAGAGGCAAAAGTGTGGGTGGATGCTAGCTCCTTAGCTATGGGAGCAGCAGTCGAGGTGGAAAGTAAGATCATCGAGGACGCCTGCTGGTTGCGTCCTGACGGCGCCAGCCACATCAACATGGCTGAACTTGATGCGGTCATCAAAGGACTCAACCTTGCTATGGCATGGAAGATGAGTAAGGTTGAATTGGTGACTGTCCACCGCTGGATTAACGACTGCCTCACTGGACGAGCAATGCTAAAAACAAAAGCTGCCAGCGAGATGCTGATTCGCCGACGACTCGAGATCGTGATGTCTCTGGTTAAGGAGTGCGGACTCGTACTCACAGTGTCGCTGGTGCCCTCAAGCCAGAACAAGGCAGATGTCTTCACCCGCATGCCACAGCGATGGTTAAGGACGTCCGCGGCCAACGTCATGGAACCACCGCCAGTGTGTGCGGCAGCTGTCGAAACTCCCCTTGACCAATTAGTGACAGACAACCACCATTATCGTGGCCACCCTGGGGTAAGAAGAACGCTGTACTTTGTAAAACGAGTCAACGCGGCAGTGACGAAAGGACAGGTGCGTGCTGTTGTCGCTTCCTGCCAGATATGCCTGTCCATAGACCCAGCGCCAGTGAAGTGGAGTAAAGGCAACCTGTCGGTGGAGGGCATCTGGCAGCGGGTTGGGATGGATATCACGCACTGTAGAGGAAGGTCATATCTCACGCTCATCGACTGCGGGCCTTCTTGCTTCACCATCTGGCGCCCGCTGAGGCTACAAACGAGTGATAACATCATCGAGCAGTTGGAAGCAGTTTTCTGTGCGCGCGGGGCTCCGGAAGAGATTCTGACTGACAATGACACCGCCTTCCGCAGCAAGTTGTTCGCTCAGTTTGCCTTGCGTTGGAACGAGAATATGCACTTCCGGGGAGCGTATTCACCGTCTGGAAATGGTGTCGTTTAAAGGTGTCACAGGACAGTGAAGGTCATCGCGGCAAGAAAAGATGCTCCATAGCAGAAGCAGTGTACCTCTACAACATCACGCCCGCCTACCTCTGCGCCTGCGAACATGTTGTACGGGTATTCGGTGAGAGTGCGGATAGAAGACGCGAGCAGAAGCAACCCTGCAGTAGAAAATAACCCTCACCATGTAGGAAAAGAAGTTTGGGTAAAGCCTCCCGGCGTGCGCGGCGACGAGCAATACAAAGAGTGGAATCGGATCAAGTCGCCGAAGTTGATGGTACACCTCGTCACGTTCGTGATCTGCGACATCGCGTTTCACTACCAAGACACCAGGACAGAGTAGTAGGCAACTCGGACAATAACTGCGAGGATCTGGTGGTTACGTTTCCTACTCCAGAAGAGCAGCGTGAGGAGGAGGACTCGGAGAGAGACAGTGAAGATGTTGGGAGTGTGGTGCTGAGGCGTTCTGTTAGAATCAAACAATCTACCAGGTGTCTGCTGTGTGATTGAGGGCTTTTGGGAGATGGTGACTGAGTGCCTGGGTGATTTAGATATCAGGGGGGAGTGTGGACTGACGGAGTGTTGTTGGCTCACTACCGCTCGTTTGTGGTTAAATTAAGGTAGTTTACCCCCCCCGACTGACGTGGCTCTTGCCGGCAGCTATGAGAGGAGGCGACGTTTTCCAGGTTAGCCAGCGCAGCGGCAGACGGACACCAGCCGCCATACACACCACTACCCCTGTTCTGTCCAGCGAAGATTGTGTGCGAGGTCGTGCCGCAGGGGAGGCACGAGCGACGGGATCAAGCACGAGGAGCCAGTGTGGGCGAGTTGTGGTCCCTTAAAAGAGTGCGTGGGATTCCCTACATGTGTTGCCGCCGTGCCAGTGGAGGAGACGGCCATGGGAGGAGGGAGACACGACGTTGGAGACGTGTGATCACCAAGACTGTGGTGTCTGCGGTGCTGCTAGTTATGTGCTCTGTAAATAAACTGCAATTGGGAAAACAGTGTTTCTGGTTACGCCCTGCCACAGGTTTGCCCAGTGAACTGACCCCACCAAAACACAACAAAATTGCAAGAAAACATAGCCAATAGGCACATCATCATACATATTCAATATAGTACATAACACAATAGAAAACGTTAAAATAATTCAGCACAACGTCGCCCACTGGAACACCAATAAACACACACTAATTACAACCTACTCACAAATTGATCCACATATTATCCTAATTAATAGTCATGGTCTAAAAACAACAGAAAACATAAAAATACACAACTACACTACCTACCTTATTAACACCAGTGAAGAACCACATGACGGATCGGCAATCCTAATTAAGCAAAACATAAAACATAAGATATCAGATGATTTTGACACAGATATCTTGGAAATTACAATAGAAACAAGCACAGGAACCATCAACATAGCAACTACATATTTACCACCAAGAAGACCATACCTTCCCATCACCGACTTTCACAAACTTGCTTCACAATCTCACCCTACCTATATAATAGGCGATTTTAATGCACATCATCCAGGCATTGACAATAAAAGAGAAAACAAAGTAGGTAAAGCCTTGATGATGCTCACATTTTTCAATAAACTTACTCACATAGGACCGGATTTCCCTACATTTATATCTCATGACATATCCACACCAGTCATAATACTAACAAACAACAAAACATACCATAACATAGACATCCAGACTGGACCTACAACCTCATCTGACCACCTACCAATTATCATAAAAATCACCGCAAACCCCATAAAAATGGATACGTCACCGACGTATTTATTCAAGAAGACCAACTGGGAGGAATTTAAGCGCGAAACACAAATTAAAACACGAAATATCAACATAGATCCCTACATGGATCAACAAACACTAGAAAACTCATTAAAAGAATGGACAACAGTAATAACATCTACCATGGCTCAACACATACCAACCACACGATATAAAACAGCACAAAAATCATTAGTTACCCTTAAAATAAAAACTCCAGTGGTGGGCACAACAACTAATAGAAAATAGCATGTCTTCTGGATGGAATTATTCTAAATACATTTCATATAAAACCATCAGGCAAGCTATAGTTAAAGAATGCAAACAGCAAAGCAATAAAAACGGAAAACAAAATAAAGAAAATAAATCATATGTACAGACAACCACAAAAATTCTGGCAAAATATAAATCAGCTAAAAGGTAACAAAATAAGACAAAACCCTATTTATTACATGATAACAATAAAATTTACGAAGAAAAACAAAAAGAAAGATTTTTTTTAGGGAAATATGGAGCAATGTCTTTAGAATAAGCCCAGAGGAAAACTTGACTTTTGATCAATAGAATGACCATGTAGTTAATGAATACATAAATAACAATAGATTACTCATACGCCCTTACGAACATGCAAATCCTGTCAATCTTAATATAAATAATTACTATATATCTCCCATCACATTACAAGACATTAAAAACACAATAAAACAATTAAAAAACAACACTCCAGGGCACACCAAAATAAATAAAACTATTTTGTCAAATCTTCCTGAGGAAGTGATAACAAATATACACAAAACTACTAAACATTTCTCTCTCCATGGGATACTTCCCAAACACCTTCAAACACGCACAAATAAAACTAATTCCAAAACCAGACCGACCATCCACTGACCCCAACAACTTTCGTCCTATATCATTACTAGATGTACCAGGCAAAATATATGAAAAGATAATAAACACCAGACTACGCACCTTTTTTTTAGAAACCAACAATATTCTGCCACCTACACAGCATTTGAAGTCACATTTTGAGTCGAATTTTGGCATGACACTTCTGGACTTCAATTTATTCATAATGAAGCCATCTTTGTTTTTCACCCCAACCACGGAGGCAGATGCCTCGGTCACAATCTTGATATGGCGTTCCACTGCCTGTGTGTGACATGGAATTGGTGGAATGATGTCATTGGGAAATTCCTTACTTTTAATCATGGACTTGATTTCATCAGTTTCAATTTGTTTAGTGAATATTGGTTCATGAGTTTTCTTCCAGTCAATTAATTCTGTATAATTGGTTGCTTGCCTGTTAAGAGTTGGTATTCTGAATGTTCGAACTCGACCAGTAGGACGGCTTTCTTCTCTTATCCTGAGAATCCGCTTCCACGCTAGTTCTTTGTAGGACAAATTGTCATCCGTTAGCATTGCAACAAGAATGCTCTCAGAATGAGCCCCAAAAGAGTTTCTTTCTAGTACAGGCATGACAATTTCTTGGATATCTTCCTCCATTTGTTGACATTTGCTAATCATCTTGAATGCATGTCGGGCAGCTTGAGAAATAGTTGGCTGGCATTTAATAGCGAACCATACAGGAACATACACAAACATGATATACTTGACAATTTTTTTCAAATTATCACTTGGCTCTTCTGATGATACATAAAGCCGCAGGGCTCGAGAAGCTGTTGTCAGCCACCTAGAATGTGCCATTTTACCAGGAGTGCGAGCTGCCACTGCAGAACTGCATTCACCTTTAGACACAACCAAATATAAGTCAAGTAGATATTTCTGGTCAGAGGAGAGATCTTGCCGGAGGTCATCACTCACAGCAATATCTTCTGATGGAATAGCACAAAACTGAACAATTGGGAGGTTTTCACAATTATCAATATTAGCCAGTGCTTTGCCAATAGGTCCTGTGAACTGTTGTGGACCACTGGTCTTTCCGTCAAGCTGAACAAGCAAGTGTCTGAGAGGTAATTCATTAGCATGTAATTGGCACACAGCCCAGTGTAATGGTCGTTTCAAATGTTCCTCCAATCTCTTGATGATTCCAGCCCTCCATCCTGTATTGACATTTGTTCCATCACATCCAATTGCTTCAATGTTTTCAAGATCAATGTGATTTTCTTCTGTGAATGATAAAATAGACTTTACAATATCCCTTGCACTCCCGCTGTTTGGTACTATATGCCCTAAATATATGTTGCCTGGTTCAGCGATGAGGGTCACATGTTCTTCAGTCACTTCTGTCCTTGTTTTTTTGTTATTTGATTCCTTGAGCTTTAGAGTCAAATCTTTACGACCATCAAAGTATATACTTTTTATGTTGCTGAAATCAATGGAGGCCAAAGCTTCATTCCTGGACTTAGTTCTTGCTCTCATTACTTTGCTTTTATCTATCACCTGCATTTAATTTCCAACAGTGAGATCGTCAATAACTGCTGAAGCAATTGTCGCTGCAGCTCTGCTGGAAACTCCAACTCTGTCGCAAGCAACGGCAAAGTTTGACAGAGACACATTTCTCTGCACTTTCTTAATTTCAGTTACACCTTTCTTTTCCTTCATATAATTAGGTAAACTACTTTCAAAGTCAGAGGCGCAGGAATCCTCATTTTCATCTGATGTTGATGAGGAAGAGAGCATTACTATTTCATCTAGGGATTCAGAATCAACAGGTTTTGGCAAGCACCTCACATAGTCTTTTGATCTACGATCTAAGATTCTGCGCTTTTTGAGAGATGAAGCTTTGTCAATGGCATGACTGATAAACATTTCACGTGCTGTTCTTTGATCTTGTAGAAAACATTGTTCTTGGTAGGGGATTTTTCTTTCTGATGTGCAGTTACAGTTATCAAACCTCGAACACTTACATGTAGCTAAATCAAACAGGGTTTCAGATTTGTTCACAAATGATGCTGCATTAGCTTTGAATTTATCAGTATTGCGGCGCTTGACAGGAACTTTAAGCAAATTTTATATTGTTGAAAATGCTTCTGGAACACCTCTGTTGCTCTCTACGGCTTTCGCAAGAACAGATATACGAACACAGCTTTAGCAACTATAACGGAAACAATTTCAAACGCAGTAGCAAACAAAAATCAATGCTGTATTGTACTTAGAGATGTCTCTAAGGCTTTTGATAAAGTATGGATAAATGGGTTGAAATACAAAATACAACAAATACAAACACCTACTATACTCGCAAAACTACTCAGCAGTTTCTTAGACAACAGAACAGCCTCCATCTCTCTCAGGAATTACATTGTCCCTCAAGGAAGTAGTCTGTCCCCGACACTATACACAATATATACATATGATATACCTCCTCCATTAACAAACGGAATTAACATACAATATGCAGATGACATCACACAAATTATAATTCAACCAGGTAAATCAAGAAACATGCTAGCAAGAAAGATAGAGAGAGAAATAAGAAACATTAATAACTATGAAAATAAATGGAAAATTAAAACTAACACTGCAAAATTCACTGTCCTCCCCATTGCCATAAGAAAGACATCCCCTGTCACAATAGATGGAGAAAATATCCCATATGCAAATAAAGCATCCATACTAGGACTGAAGGTGGGACAGCAAAAATACGCTAAACACATTTCAAATATCTGCCAAAAAGCCAATCTTGCACTTAAAATAGTAAAACGATTTGCTAAACTTGACACTAACATAAAACTACACCTAATAAAAGCATGTGTCCTTCCAATCTTAACATATCCGACATACACACTAAATGCAATATCAAACACACAAATACTATCCCTACAAAAAATTCAATACAAATCTCTAAGATTTGTATATGATGAGAAATACCCATACACACAAACTACAGAAAAATTACACGTACAGTCTAGTTTATTACCTATCAACCTCACACTACACAAAAGAGGCAACCAAATCAAATATAAACTAGAAACCATACTAGATGACACCCTTTACAAGAACGCAATAGCAGATAACGAACAAACTAGAGGCCACAACTGGTTCAACAAACCAATCACGCAACTCAACAAAATTAATCCACGTCCCATATACACGGTTTAACTATAAAACAGGAACACATAGCTACAAAAGAAATACAAAAACAAATACATGCACTTACATAATATACATAGAGGACAACTGGCTTTTAATATACTTTCTTTACTCTCCTCTACCTCTGCTCTGCGCCCTGAGTTGGCGGGGTGGGGGTGTTGGTTCAAGCGGTTAGGAAGAGCAGGAAGCTCACCGTAGAACACCTTCCGCCCCGCCAAGGGGTGGTGGACACCGGCTCTGTTTGCATACATCCGGCTGCGGAGAGAGGTGGAGAGATGGTACCTGCACCCTGAGTCACAGAGTCAGTTTGACACTGTTCGTTCCGAGCGGCAGTAACTTACTTACTTCCTTACTCACCATGGCACGTACTAAGCAAACGGCCCGCAAGTCCACCGGTGGCAAGGCGCCCCGCAAGCAGCTTGCCACGAAGGCAGCTCGCAAATCTGCTCCTGCCACTGGAAGTGTAAAGAAGCCCCACCGTTACAGGCCAGGAACCGTGGCCCTCCGTGAGACCCGCCGTTATCAGAAGAGCACCGAACTGCTTATCAAGAAGCTGCCTTTCCCGCGCTTGGTGCGTGAAATTGCCCAGGATTTCAAGACTGACCTCCGCTTCCAGTCCTCCGCTGTCATGGCCCTCCAGGAAGCTTCCGAGGCTTATCTCGTGGGTCTCTTCGAAGAGTTTTGTACATTATACATTACATACTTAGTACAATATTAGGCTAAAGAAGTCACAGTTAATGCCTTCTATCCGAAAGCCTGCCTCTGTTTGTCTGTCCGTAGCAGCCACTCATTCACTGTACACTTGAACTGCTGCGTGGACCAGCAGCCCTCTACACTCGCTTGCACAGCAACAAAAGCGTACCACAAGCCGATATACGTGTTGAGGAACTGCCTTTGTTGGTGCCACGTTCTGCACCTGGGCTGGAGCAGCTCCCCAGGGGCACGGATGACGGTTCTGGTGGCAATCTCGGCCTGTCGGGCAGGTTGCTAGAGTTCATGCAGGTGAGCCACCGTCTGCTGCTGCACCTTGAACATGACGGTGAGGCCCGCCACGTCCCGCCGGTGTTGGAGGGTGTGCAGTGTAGGGTGGAAGCCGAGCTCACTCTCCCTGATGAGCCTCGCCGCTCGGTCCTGGACCTTGTCCAGGAGAGCGAGATGTTTGCTGGCCGCGCCGCCCCAGGCAAGGCAGGCGTATTCTAAGGAGGAGCGGACCTGCGACTTGTAGAGCAACTCCAGTCCTTTGGCGTCTAGAAGGTAGGAGATTCTCCTCAGGGATGCCAGCTTCCCTGAGGCCTCTCTGGCTAGTCGCACCAAGTGGGTCCTGAAAGTTAACTTATGGTCGTAAGTTACCCCCAGCACCTCCACCTCCTCCCGCGGCGTCAGTGTCTCCCCGTTGAAGGCGAGGCGCAGGGCTTCACTCGTCCTGGTGATGCTTAGCAGCTGGGTTTTGTGAGCAGCAAACTTAACATGCCACTTCCTTCCCCAGGCTGCGATGCGGCTCAAGGTGGCGTTGATGTCACAGGTGGCTGCAGCTTTCTCCTCCATTCCGTAGCTATGGGATAGTGTTATATCATCTGCAAACGCCTTCGCTACAGGAACGAGGTGTAGCAGATCATTGATATACACATTCCACAGCAAAGGGTCGAGGCAGCTCCCTTGAGGAACGCCTGCCCTTATGGGCTGTGGTTTTGATTCCCGCCCATTGATAATTACTTTGAGGTGCCTGGCTCTCAAGTAATTTTCTAGGAGCTGGAGGAGTGCTCCGTCCACGCCTACAGCACGGAGCTTGGTGATGAGCGCTGTATGCCAAACTCTGTCAAACGCAGCTTCGATATCAAGAGCCACTACTGCTGTTGCCTTGCCTCGGTCCAGGGCTCCTCGTGGAGAGGAGCAGGTGCAGGTCTGCCGCCGATCTCCCTTGCCTGAACCCAAACTGCCTGTTGATCAGCAGGTGGTGGCGCTCGAGATGCTGCGTCACTCGTGAGGCCACAATTGTTAAAAGCACTTTGCTCAGCACAGGCAGCAAGGACACGGGTCTGTAATTTTTTGCCTCTGCCTTGGAGTTCTTCTTGTGAAGAGGCACTACACTGCTTCTTTTCAACATTTCAGGCCATGTGGAGGTGGCGAGGCAGTGATTGAAGAGGGAAGTGAGTGGGCGCGCCAGCTAAGCAGCACACTGGCGTAGAACGCGCGGGCTGATGTCCTGAGGCCCCACAGCTTTGTTCTCGTCCAAACTTTCGAGAATCTCTCTCTCTCTCTCTCTCTCTCTCTCTCTCTCTCTCTCTCTCTCTCTCTCTCTCTCTCTCTCTCTCTCTCTCTCTTTTTTTTTTTTTTTTTTTTTTTCTCTCTTATTCAACCTTCTTCTCTGTGTCTAGGATCCGATATTCCATGTGCATGTTTCTGATCAGTAGTATGTCGGTGGCCGATGGAGAATGACTGCTTTCCCCTCCAAACTGATTTGTAGATATATTGATTGATTGATTCACTGCAATTCAGTCAAGAATACAAAGAAAGAAAGAAATAAAAAAAAAAAAAAAAGAGCGAAGATTCATGTTACAAGCTATAATAAATGTGTGCTTCCTGAGCTTTGTGTGATGAAAAACGTTGTTACTGAAATAGGAGGTATCATCATCATCATTAATCAAGAAGAAGAGCATGAATGCACCCACCCTCAAAAGCCTGCCTGCCGTGATTAGTATCGTACGTACGCTTAATCATCATCATCATCATCATCATCATCATTGAGATGTGGGGTAGATGTTTTTTTTTCGTTGGTCTGATTGTTTATTTATTTATTTATCTCTTTTCCAATTTTCTTTCTTATTCATGCATTGATTTATATTCTATTCTCTTTTCATTTATTTTTTTTATCTTTATTGTTTGATTTCATTCCAGAAGTCCTCCTCGCATTATGAAATAGTAACCCGAGTTACTACTACTACTACTACTACGGGCTGCTGCTATTGTGCAGTGGATGATGGATCTCTTTGCTCTGACTCGGTTGCGAGCCTCATTAATGACGAGCCAGCCATCTAGCTCATCCATCCATCCATATCCATCCATCCGGCTCTGGTGCACCAGTGGCGACCACCATCCACACTTGTCTATATTGTGTCTCCTTTTTTTTGGATTCAGGTGTGGCTCCTATGGCGCCGGGTAGTGTTTGAATACTGTCTGACAGCAGTTGCTCTTTTTTCTTCTTCCCCCCCTTCTAGCTGACTGACAGTTAAGTTAGTTTACTTGGAGGAGGTGTACTTGGTGACAACCTTGGTTACCTCAGAGACGGCGTGCTTTGCCAGTTCGCCGGGCAGAAGGAGACGGACGGCAGTCTGGATCTCCCGGCTGGTGTTGGTGGAGCCCTTGTTTTAGTGTGCCAGGCGGGATGCCTCGGCAGCGATGCGCTCGAAAATGTCGTTCACGAAAGAGTTCATGATCGACATAGCCTTGGAGGACACGCCAGTGTCGGGGTGGACCTGCTTGAGCACCTTGTAGATGTAGATGGTGTAGCTTTCCTTCCTCCTTCGCTTCTTCTTCTTGTCCCCTTTGGCTATGGCCTTCTGAGCCTTGCCAGCCTTCTTGGCAGCCTTTCCTGATGCTTTGGGAGGCATGGTAGTAAAGGCATCGTTCAACTTGCGAAGAGTTGTGTTGTGTTGCACCCGACTTGAAGAGTGCCATATATGTAAGCAATCCTGCTCAGGATCGCGAGTCGCCGCGAGAGCCAGCCTCCCGGTTGGGCGTTACGTGTTACGCGCTGATCCGATCTTCCTTTTATATAGGGGAAACGAGCCCACCGAAGAACAGATCAGACAGACAGACACACAACAGAGAACAGAGAACAGCAGACATTGGCAGCCATAGAAGCAACAACTACCTCTGCAGACAACAGCTCGCCGATTCGCTCGCCGCTGAGTTGCTCTGTCTGCCGACTGCGCCTTCGTCACACACCTCCCTGCTAGTTGTCACCGGCTGAAGGGCTGTGGCTTCTGGCTAGTGTGGGTGTGCAACGCGCAAGTGAGGGAGCTGCCTGGACCACTGAACTGTCCCTAGATTACGGCTGACTACCACTGGCCGCATCTGCACAAGCGTACCGGGAATCTCCCTCTTGGCTGAGATACCGCCCTTGTGCAGAAACTTTTTTCCCTGTGACTGTATTTCCTTTTGGCCTTAGCGTCCCCCTGTGTGGTGAAGGTGAACCCGCAGCTTGCCAAGGGGGGCCCTTAGAGGGCTGCCTTAAGCCCACCGGTAGGGTAGGCCAAAAACTCAGTTAGTAGGCGCGGGACAAGTTGGCTACGCCAGTTTTTAGCAATTGGGCCAATATATTGTCTTGCATAGGTAGGCTTCTTTTGTTACTCTATATTAGCTGGGTCGTATGTCGGGCTCCGGCCCCCTTATAGGAATTTTGTGTTTTGTTTAATCCACCACATAATACCAATGCCACCATGGCCAGGGTGAGGATCAAACACCCTGACCCGAACAACAGCGTCAAGCTTAAGCTACTGAAGATTCTATCTGAACACATCATCTATGCCACAAAGGTTATCCCAACGCCTGATTCGTATATAACACTTACCCAATCGGACAATGTGATAGACAAAATTTTCCAGACAACATGTTCTGCAGCCCTAAAAGAAGAAGGTTTCGACCCCATTATGCCACCAGAACTCCGGGCAAAAAGAACAATCATCCTTTTTAACGTTGACGACTACATTTTATCACACCCTGAAGCTGATTTTATCCAGCAGTTTTATCCAGCAGTTTTTACGGGTTCGAGTTGGGAGTGTTCTCTCCGATGCTACAGCTTTAAATGACGGTGTCCCACAGGAAGTATTCTTAGTGTTACGCTATTCGCAGTTGCAATAAATGGTGTTATAAATACTCTACCGGATGGCATTCACAGTTCTTTATATGTGGACGACTTGTGCATCTCTTTGCTGCTTCTAGAATGTCACTGATTGAGCGCAAGCTCCAACTGGCGATCAATAAGGTGTCCAGTTGGGCCAACATGAACGGTTTTCGATTTTCCACCTTGAAGACCGTAGCCATGCATTTTTTGTCGCAACCGTGGTGTCCATCCAGACCCGGATTTATACCTCGCCAATAGACGCCTCTCATGCGTGGAGGCGACTCGATATCTTGGCCTTTTATTTGACAACCGTCTCACCTGGGTTCCCCATTTTGCTCTTTTAAGGAGTCTTGTCGGCAGGCACTATCCCTTCTTCGGGTTTTAAAT